>NC_087151.1:13105000-13167500 GCF_035594125.1 Scylla paramamosain
ATGACTAATTACACAGTTAAGCACAACGACCAAACAACCGCTCCTCGTTTCCACGCAAGGCAGCCCGTTTCATTAATCCTTCCTAGACAAGAACAAATAACTATGCAAATTGCACAGAAACACATAAATCAACTACACAACCATTAGCCACGCACGTCCATGTATACAAAAACACACTTGCTTGTACAGGGAAGAGCTGCAGTTGGGTACGATACGGAAGAGAAGAATAGGAGCGGCAATAGATACTCACCTTTTCTGGCAGCTAACTTCGTATCTCATGAGGGTCTGCGTCGACTGTATGGGTTGACGACTCTCTTCCTTACCCGAGAAGTAGCGAAGCAGTTGACAGTTCGAACCAATACATTACTCTTTTTTTTTTTTTTATCTTAATTACCTTACTATTGCGCTCAAAGGGTATTTCAGTGCATATTCATATTCATAACGCGTAGTCATGTAAAGGAATGTATACGCCGTAGTTAATACATAAATACGAATAGTGTTCAGTTCACCAGCTGGTCATTCGAACACACCTACAAAACAAGCAATGAATTAACCACCAAACAAGTGTGTGGCTGATTATCTAATTGGGTTATATTGCTGTTCAGGTGTATTTGGGAGTAATCAGGTATTTTCTACAGGTGATAGTTCTCATAATGCTAATGAAAAATTGAGTGAATTATAAGAATGCTCCTCAGCTGATGTATGTTATCAGAGAGAGAGAGAGAGAGAGAGAGAGAGAGAGAGAGAGAGAGAGAGAGAGAGAGAGAGAGAGAGAGAGAGACTTAATATTTACCGCTCTTTACATTCGATATTACTACTTATTACTTTAAGGTTTAATACTCTTACCTTTAGAGATGAGATGAGAAATTTAGCTAGGATGCCTACAGATACACGGAAAGTTAATAGATATGAGTGAAAAAGACAAAAAAAAGTTGCGTGAGACCTTTTTCCCTGCAGTGGAATAATAAAGGCTGCTGCTGCTGATGACGATGATGCCAATAGTCTCTGATACTCGTGTGGTGCCATGTGATAATGAATATTGCAGATGGAGGAATAATACATTTGCCATCAATCAATCAATCATAAATCACACCGCCTCTGTAAATTATCCACGCCACGCCACGCCACGCCTCTCTTCTCCCTCCACAACACCACACATCTATTTATCACATCACCGCTGACTGTTATATTTTCGTTACAACAACACCGCCTCTCTTCTCCCTCCACAACACCACACATCTGTTTATCACATCACCGCTGACTGTTATATTTTCGTTATAACAACACCGCCTCTCTTCTCCCTACACAACACCACAGATCTATTTATCACATCACTACTAACTGCTATATTCTCAGCACACCCACGCCTCTCTTCACTATCATGCCACCGCATTTTGAGATCATAATGCACCATAACACTATACCCCCACTCTTTTATCCGGCATCTGCAATATTTCTGAAAATGCAACCAAAATTCCATCTTGGCACGTGTTCAATTAAGGTTTGGCGCTAGTGTGAATGCAGATGAGGAGCGAGTGCCCGGATCAAGGTGCCAAGCGGTGGCCATTGTCACTCGCTGAAAAGATCTTGGTTCACAACAATAGCAGGATATCAGTCTGCGATGACGTCCATTGTCCTCCTTCTGGACTTACTACCTTTCATAGGGATGATTTCACACTGTCCCGTTTTACAGACTTTTCCACATCTCATGCAATGGTTGGACACACACACACACACACACACACACACACACACACACACACACACACACACATGGGGAGGGAAAGAGAGGCTTAAGGGAAGTGAGATGATGTTTCACTGATTGAAAATCAGATGAGACAAAGGATTGCTGCAAAATTTAATAAAGATAAAGTCGGAGGAGGCATCAGGACACATCTATTGTCGTCGCCTTGCCTGTGGTCCGACCTGGGAACATCTATTTCCTCTCCCAGATGGCGGGGTTGTGTGGCGTGGTCAAGATAATGTTGACATCAAGACTGTGTTGATGCGTGGAATGTTGTGTGCATGGGAGGAGGAATTCCCTCTAGATAACAGGCCGTAGCGTTTTATTTTTTTTTATTTATCTATTTTTGTAGTGAGACATGAAAGGAAATGAGGACACGGCAAGGGTCAGCGCCAGACAACAGCGTCCCTTCGCTCTCTGCGAGTGTTTGTAAATATCTATTAATACAGTTTTTTGTAGATACTCAATGTAATTTTATCATGACCGAACTTGATTTGAGTTAAAGGCACCCGAACTGTCCCGAGCTTTGGGGAATAAAGTGAAATCCTTTTTTTGGGTGATGATACGTGTCATTCTTCTCATAATCATGAGCGACAGGGCTTTACTCACCGTCTCTGTGTCTGTCTGTCTGTCTGTCTGATCGGTCTTGGATGGGGTTCTTTTTTTTTCTTTTTTTTTTCTATTTTTCCTTTCTTCATTTTGGCCATTATTTTTTTTTTCGTTTTCTGAATTGCAAATCGCCTGCGTGTAAGTATTTTGATTGTCACGTCTCTCTCTCTCTCTCTCTCTCTCTCTCTCTCTCTCTCTCTCTCTCTCTCTCTCTCTCTCTCTCTCTCTCTCTCTCTCTCTCTCTCTCTCTCTCTTTCAGCTTCACCCTCAGTCATCTGCTGTCTTTCTCTTTCCCTTCTAGACACAATCACACTCCTTTCATGCCCACTCCCTCTTCATCATTTTTCTTTCCAATTCCTCATTTTTTGTCTCTTTCGCTCCCCACCCTTCCCTCTGTCCTCTCCCTCCTGCTGCCAAACGCTTATTTCCTGCCATCCTTACTTCGCTAACTCGATTCTTATTCTTTTCCCCTTCCAGCCTTCCCTCTCGCTTCCCTTCACTCCATCCTCCTTCCCCGTCCTCTCCATTCTTGGCTCACCGTCCTCTTCCTCCCTGCTTCCTAACACCCAGTACCTGCCTTGGTGTATTTTTTTCTTTCTTTCTGCTCTTCATTTAAAAGTTTATCTGAGGTGGAGCTGGTCACTCCTCTTGTCTCATCGCTACTATTTCTGCATTTTTTTCCTCGTTTATATATCTACATACATTCGTAGCGAATCCTTTAACATTCACCTTATGCCAGGGTTGATGAAAAGGATATATATTTTTTAGGAGATGTAGTGGCTATCAGTAATCAGGAAGACATGAAACTTCACAATTTTTTCTCATTTATCTTGTACGCGCGTGTTTTACCGTGGGATACCGAACCAAACCATGTATGCATAAATATTTTCATAGGGAAGATAACAACCTCGTAATACTTGAGGCATCGGCAATTCCTTATTACTTATGCAGGTTAAAACTTCAACAAACGACTTAAATGTTGATGGAAAAGGAAATGGTTTTCCTGTAGGTAAGGTTCTGTGCTGAAGACTTTAGTGTGCTCATGTTGATGTCATGCCCCTTTTGGAACACCACTGAGAAATTGATCTGAGGGCCTGATAAATCAACCTTGAGAGGCTGTCATTGAGGGACTGAGTACCTGTCGGCACTCTCACCGTGAAGGCGAATCCAACAGGTTGCCAATTAAGCCAAAGTGATTATCAGGACCAGAGTAATTTTTGGTCGGCCTTGACTGTTCCATCACTAAAAGAAGGTTGAGAGTCATTCCGGTACAAGTTTCAATCCCGCACATCATTCTGTCATTTCATAATTTAGTGATTAATGAAACTGCTGAGTGGTTTGAATAAATGGTGGTGCAGCCACGCCTCCAGACACCCGCACTGCCGTATCCGTGCAGGGCTGGATCCCAAAGACCGCCGGGAGACTAGAATCAAGTATCTTTTCCATGCGGGATGGGAGCTAGGAAGAGGAACTTTGGATGGAATCATGGACGAGCGTGGGGATCGATGGCCATAAATTGAGGATCCCGGAGGTCGTGTGTAAAGAAATTTGATCAAAGAAGTTCATTAGAGGCGAGGCTCAGCAGGGGAGATTGGCGGCGAGGATCAGGGGAAGCAATTAAAACACATCAGCGGTGACACAAGCTGGAAATTTCATAGCAGAGTGTCCTTGAGATGGTGTGGTCACTCAGGCAAGGGGGAGACCACTGCCGTCGCCAGCGTGCAACCACTGCCGCCGCCAGCGTGCAGCCACCACCACCACCACCACCACCGCCACCATCATCATCACCAGTCATTGTCACCGCCAGTATGCATCCTCTATCATCATCATCATCATCACTACCATAATAATAATCATCATCGTCAGTCATTACCACCGCCAGCATACAATAACTATCATCACCATTACCATCACCATCATCATCATCATCATCAGTTATAGTCATTGCCATCGTCAGCATACAACCAGTATCATCACCCTCATCATCCTCACCACCACCACCACCATCATCATCATCATTATCAGTCATGGTCATGTTGGCAGGCCACATTCAAACTTTCTTCCCTAACGCAATATTGCCGCCACTAAATCGCTCCCCCTCACTTCTTGGGAAAACCTTGGTCGAGATATTTTTGAGAGTGCCCAATTTCGCGGTGGCGGGGCGGCATTATGTGATTCAGACGCCACTCTCCAGAGGGCGTGTTCTGCTCAAGTGAAGCCAGAATTTTCTTTCTCGCCAATTTCGGTGCCTTTTTTTTTTTTTTTTATAGTGTGAGGCGGGTGGAATGTGCTTGGTAAGTTGTTACGTAGGTGCATTGAGAGGAGTACGATGCTAGGGAAGTAATGTCCTGTGATGGCGTGGAGGGGTGGGGGCGATTGGCCAGTAGCGGTAAAGGATGGTATAGCCGTGATGCGGGAATACAGTCAGTTCTAAGGGAGAAAAGTCCTGTAGTGGTGGAGACGTAGTGATCTGTAGCGTGACTGAGGAATGATTAATAATGGAAGGAGTATGGTGTGGTTGCAGAGTGGAATGAGTGGGAATGTTTAATGCAGAAAGGGGGTTGGCGTGGCAGCAGAGTGGAATGACTGGGAAACTTTTAATCCTGCAGGGGCTTGGTGGTGGTTGCAGAGTGGAATGAATGAAAAAAATATGAATCCAGAGAGGGGCATGGTGTGGTTGCAGAGTGGAATGACTGGGAAAGTATTAATCATGGAAGGGCTTGCTGTGGTTGCAGGGTGGAATGAGTGGGTTGTGGGGGCTAAAAGATAAAGAGTATGTGTTTTAAAACCCTTATAATGCAATGGTCGTCCTTTTGCTATCGTACAACTGTTAAAAATCCTTGCATGGTAACAGAAGAGAGAGAGAGAGAGAGAGAGAGAGAGAGAGAGAGAGAGAGAGAGAGAGAGAGAGAGAGAGAGAGAGAGAGAGAGAGAGAGAGAGAGAGAGAGAAAATAAGGTGTAAATTTTGTCTCTTTTTTTTTTTTTTAGCTAGACAACTACAGTTATGTGTCTGCTGTACAGATAAAGTGTCTAACATGCTGTGATTTTGATAAAAGCTTGTCTCGAAGTGGAAACATTAGTGGGAAGCGCAAAGGAACATTGAGATAACAAATACCTAATAGAGTAACTGGTTTCCGTGGAGATTACAATGGCTATAGTTGGAAGGTGCTTAACCATTTCACTGCTACACGTTCTTTTCCCATGATCCCCTGCAACTTCCCAGACACTTATTTCTTGTACTAAAACACGTTAATTAATTCTGTAGCCTAACAATGCAAAAATTAGTCTTTTATGCTCTCTTTATCTGTCCATGTAAACTACATTTTCTTATACTGCTCTGGATGTTACCAAAAGAATACCTTGTCAATGACAGGGTTAATGGAATTGTGCGACAGTTGGTGGGAGTGGGAGTTTGATAACAAGAACACGCGACTGAGGTGGGAAACGCTGTTTTTTTTGGCAGTACTGTATTGGTGTTGTTGTCTTGGTGGTGGCTGGGACGTTTCTGGTGGCAGTACAATAGTGACGTACTGGAACGCGTGGTGTTATGTGTGTGTGTGTGTGTGTGTGTGTGTGTGTGTGTGTGTGTGTGTGTGTGGGTGTGCACGCTGGATTCAGATCTGATGATTGTGATGATTATGATAGATGAAAAAGGAAATAAATAAATAAACACACAACAAAACTGCCTTCTGATCAGTTGGGTTCGTTCTTAAAAAAAAAAAAAAAAAAAAAAAAAAAAAAAATATATATATATATATATATATATATATATATATATATATATATATATATATATATATATATATATATATATATATATATATATATATATATATATATATATATATATATATATATATATATATATATATATATATATATATATATATATATATATATATTGGCTTGACGGAAATAACTTTTTTCAACAGTGAGGCTGGAGTGTGTATAATCAATAGGACAGGACAAGAAAAAAAAAAAAAGGAAGGATAATGTGAATGGAAGACTGGTCAGTTATGAAGTGCTGTAGCGTGAGGTGTTGAGAAGCGTGGGAGTATTGGCGGGGCAGTGTGGGCGTTGGTGGGATAGCGAGGCTATACACGATCGATTTTTTTTTTTTATGTAGGAGGGACACCGGCCAAGGGCAACAAAAATAAAAAAAATAAAAAGGTCCACTGAGATGCCGGTCCCCGAATAGGGTCCAAAGCGGTAATCAAAAACTGAAGGATAAGTTTCTTGAAACCTCCCTCTTGAAGGAATTCAAGTCCTAAGAAGGTGGAAATACAGAAGCAGGCAGAGAGTTCCAGAGTTTACCAAAGAAATGATTGAGGATACTAGTTAATTCTTGCATTAGAGAGGGGGACAGAATCAGGGTGAGAGAAAGAAGAAAGTCTTGTGTAGCGAGGCCGCTGGAGGAGGGGAGGCATGGAGTTCGCAAGATCAGAAGAGCAATTAGCATGAAAATAGCTGTAGAAGATAGCAAGAGATGCAACATTGCGGCGGTGAGAAAGAGGGTGAAGACAGTTAGAGGAGAGGAGTTGATGAGAGAAAAAGCTTTTGATTCCACCCTGTCTAGAAGAGCAGTATGAGTGGAACCGCCCTCTCCCCCCCCCCCCACGCAGACATGTGAAGCATACTCCTTACATGGACGGATAAGGCCCCTGTACAGAGTTAGCATATGGAAGGGTGAGAAGAACTGGCGGAGACGTCTCAGAACACTTAACTACATAGAAGCTGTTTTGGCTAGAGATGAGATGTGAAGTTTCCAGTTTAGATTATAAGTAAAGGACAGACCGAGGATGTTCAGTGTAGAATAGGTGGACAGTTGAGTGTCACTGAAGAAGAGGGGATAGTTATCTAGAAGGTTGTGTCGAGTTGATAGAAGGAGGAATTGACTTTTTGAGGGATTGAACAATACTAGGTTTGCTCTGCCCCAGTCAGAAATTTTACAAAGATCAGAAGTCAGGCGTGCTGTGGCTTCCCTGCGTGATCGATATTTTCAAACGTTTAGCTGTGTCATCTCGACTACTTTTAACAGACTCTAGTGAAAGTTATTGGTGTTTTCGAGAATATTTTCAGTTTTAGGATTAAATAATTTGATAATGAATCTACACCATTAGAAGGGGGGAAAAAAAAAAGCCATTGCGAAAACGAATCATCTCTCTAATCCTTGAAAATGAGCCAGAGGAAAGCCCAAAGCGTTTTGGAATATGAGTGTTTGTATAGGTAAGCCAAGATTGGCGCAGTGTGATGACGGAAAGGCGGTGAAGCGATCAAGTGTGATCATCAAATAACTGCACATGATGGGTTGGAAGTATGATTAGGTGGGACCTGTGTGAGAGGCGATTAATAAAGGTTCAGGAGTGAGGCTTGCTGTGTTGAGAGACGCAGCGTAGGAGGAACAGGGGTCTGGAAAGGGGAGCAGTGCAGCGGGACGAGGAAAATGTGGAGTAAAAGAAAATTGGGGACGGGAAATATGTACGAATAAGTATTAAAGTAACGTGGCGAGCTAGAGAGAGAGAGAGAGAGAGAGAGAGAGAGAGAGAGAGAGAGAGAGAGAGAGAGAGCCTGGAGGGGTGTGGAGTGACGCAAGGGGCAGGAGACAGTCACTGAGTTACGTGCAGACAGCCGTTACGAGCCTTCAGGACTTCCACTCCTCCCCTCCCCTAATGCTGGAAAATGGCTCTTAATTGTAGAACCATTTTGAGAACAACATATGTATCAAGATGTTATTCCAACACCGGACTTAGTTTCTTCATTAACTAAGTGGGAGATAATTGCAGAATAACGTATTGGTTGCCTGAACTAAACATGTTCACTGGATGACTGCAGCTCCCTCCTTCTTCAGAATAAGCAGACTCGCTACCCACATGCCCTCAAGATGAATCTGTGTTGGAACTCCTCGTGGAGAAGATGCAGCGTTTCACTTAATTTACGCCAGTTACCGCTTAGCTGTCACACCTGAGTAGTCTAGAGCCTGCCTCAAGGCGACCCAGTAATTACTGCAAGCGACTGTGTACGCATTTTCTTTATTGCAGCTGTAAAGAACAATACGTTAAAAAAAGAACAAAATGGATTTAACACAAACTATATCAAAATTCACCAAATAAATATGATTTGTAAAAGAAAATTCCACAGGAAAACAATATGATAAATTGTTTAATAAAAGAACAGAACGAGAGTAATGCAAAAGAATATGGAGGGTGGGTCAGCCAACGTGCATCATTAACAGCTGGTCAGGATGTAGCTTGCGGTGGTTCCCTCGTCCACCACTTCCGGAGCGCGGCTTTAGGCGGATGAATGCTCTCGTAGTACCATTACATTCGTGTATATTAACGCCCTACTCGTCGTGCCGCCTGCCAGCAAGTTTGTGGAGAGTTTTAGAGGCAGGGAACTCATGTGGGCGACCTGATAAGGGCTGCGGTGCTCTCTCTATTTGACAAGTGCGTGACCGTGCGAGCCGAGACGTGGAGGAAAGGTTGTGTGTTACGTATTAGAGAGGACTATAAACTCTCCAAGGCAGTCATGGCGTAACGTTACAAAGGACAGAACCAGGACACACTAAGCCTTATGATGCTTTCAGGTTTACCGCTTGTCCCCGACACATTCAAACTACACCGCATGACACAGTGTATGAGGAAGCATTAAGACTCAGAAGCCCACCCGCTTATCGGCTGGGACCAAGTGTCATTACAGTAAATAACAACAGTGACAACTTGATGCTAATGGCGGCGGCCTGTCGAGGCGATCCAATAGTCCTGCCATTACAATTATAACAAAACACAGCAGTCTGCGATCTCGGCGAGCCATTCAAGCTACCAGACGATCTAGGTCATCATTGCACGGCGCACTAACCTGAGGTCACTGTTAAGGAAACATGACGGTTGAAAAAGAGTATGGGGAGTGTGGAAAGCCACAGGCTCACCCACGGGTCGGGCTAATACACATGTATGAGCTTTGCGGCACGGCGCACTCGCTTCAGGAAGTCATGGATCCACCACATGATCTCTAAGACTGGCTGAATTATTATACTATCCAACTTTTGCATGGAAATTCACCATATACACTACCTGGCTCACATTCACAGTTGCCCCGTTTCTGTGTGCAGCAGCTCACTCAATCAACTGCCTGGGGCAAATAAAACTCATTGTGCTTAGGGCAAGATAATATCTTACTTAAAGGTGAAGCCTTCCACCCTCTCTTTCTCTCTCACTGTCATTATATATTCTTTTCTTTTTTCTTTTTCATTTTGTTTTGTACTCACGACCCAACAACCCACTCTAACCTTCACTCATGCCTCATCATGCTACTCATTACGTCGATCACTGACTCTTTCTATAAATCATCTACTGCGGACAAACCCCAGCCACTGCACTCTCAACACACTCATCAAAACATAAACACGAGAGAGAGAGAGAGAGAGAGAGAGAGAGAGAGAGAGAGAGAGAGAGAGAGAGAGAGAGAGAGAGAGAGAGAGAGAGAGAGAGAGAGAGAGAGATTCTTCCCTTACTCTTACTCTCATATTCTCGCTTTCTCCCCTCGCCGCTTCCAAACACCGGCCCATAAAGAGCCAGATCCTATCGCCTCGCCTGGGTCACGGCCGCCTGCTGAAGGTTGAATGAACCCTACGTGTGAGGCAATGTATTCTTGTGTACAGGAGAGTTTCAGTTTGTTCCTATGAGAATGTGGGCGCCGAGGAGTGTGTCTCGAGTCTTCATGCGTGCTCTTCAGTTTTCTTATTCTCTCTCTTTTACTACTATCACCACCACCATCACCACCACCACCAGTATCACTACTACTACTACTACTACTACTACTACTACTACTACTACTACTACTACTATTACTACTACTACTGCTACTATAACAGCAGTAACAGTAGCAGCAACTATTAAGTAGCTACTACTACTACTACTACTACTACTACAACAATTACTTCTACCAAAAGTACTACATATAGCCACCACCACCATTACTACCAGTACTGCCACTACTACTACTACTACTGTGACTATGATTACTACTGTTGTCACCACCACCACCACCGCCACCACCACCATTACTACTGCTACTACTACTTATGGTAACAGATGATCAAGGGATGACTGAACTTATCATTTGTAGTGAGTTGTTAATGAGTGCTTAACGAAGTGATTTCACACCCTGGTGGGCTATCGTGCGGCCATTTCCACCAAGCCAGGTGAGTATGTGGGTGTGTGTGTTTGTTGCCTTTACATTGTATTGTACTGTTACGGAATTCCATGGTTGTTTATGGTTATAAATCGATTACTTTATTTTGTTCCAGAGTACCAGTTTTTGTGTCTAATAAAAGCCTACTGAAACGGCCTGGTGAGTTTGCATGATTCACATCACTACTACTACTACTACTACTACTACTATTACATATAATCACTACCATCATCACAACCACCACAACTACTACTACTGCTACTGCTACTACTACTACCACTACCACCACCATCACCACCATTCCACCACCACTACTACTGGTACCACTATCGGGAATTACTACACATGCATCATATCATTTATTGCTGTTCGTGCATCGGTGAATGCTAAAGTGGTAATGAAGATAATTGAGTTGCGCGAAATATCATATATATGTTAAAAAAAAAACTTAATATCTATAATAAAACAATGGTAGCGAGAGAAAGGGTGAGGGTGAAGCGAGGTGAAGTGAAACTGAAGGAGTAATGGTGGAAGGTTTATAAGCCCTAATCACTGCAATAGATTAAACAATGGTGGTGAGAGAAATGGGCAAGGGAGAAGCGAACCAGCGTGAAATTGAAAGGTAATGCTAGTTAATTATACGCGTCAATAAAAGATGGTAGGAGAGGATTGCATAAGAAGAACAAGAATTTTATTTACTAGCATTGCAAAAGTAGGTGTGGGGAAGTAGGATAGGAATATAACAAGGCTCTCTCCCCCTCCCTCTCTCCCTTAGGTGACGTGTTACTAACAAATATAGAGGAAATACAAACATTTTTTTTTTCTCTCTCTCTCCTCTCTCTCTCTCTCTCTCTCTCTCTCTCTCTCTGGCTCTCTCTCTCTCTCTCTCTCTTTCTCCCTCCCTCAGGTAACGTGCTACTAAGAAATATAGAGGAAATACCAAAATGAAAAGGACAAAGTAGGATGGAAATATAACCAGGCTCTCTGTCCCTCTCCCTCAGGTAACGTATCGCTAAAAAAAAAAAAAAAGATGGATAAGGGTATCTGATTTACTACTATTATAAGACTGTAGGGAAGTAGGATTAAAACATAGTAAGGCTCTCTCTCTCTCTCTCTCTCTCTCTCTCTCTCTCTCTCTCTCTCTCTCTCTCTCTCTCTCTCTCTCTCTCTCTCTCTCTCTCTCTCTCTCTCTCTCTCAGGTAACGTGCCGCGCGCAAATATAGAGAAACAATATCTTGCACTTAAAAATATTACAGTATACCTTGCACGTTTTTGATAGAAGTAATTGTTTTTATGATCAACGCTGATAACGCTAATAGTAATTGGTGATGGTGGATTTATGACGGTGACGGCGGTGGTGGTGGTGGTGGTGGTGGGGAAGTAGGAAAGTGGTGGTGGTGGTGGAAGTTAGTGTGCTGTTTCCCTCCCGTGCTTTGGTTAACACTACTCCGAATTTCACATCGTGTTCATTACAGTAACACAGGTTGTCGCGATCGTGGTGCTTACAGCGGTGGAAGCGGCAGTAAAAATATCGGTTATTGTGATGAAGCTGCGAGTAGGCGAGGCGGCAGCAATGGCGGAGGGGAGCCTGTTAGTAGAGGAGGCAGAAACATGAAAAAGTGCATACACTGTCCTACTTCACCGGCAAAGTCACTTATTTCATTACTTTCTCGCAGCAACAGTTATGGAACATTCCGTGAGATTTCTTAGTGTGGTGAAGGCCGCTGGTGGTGTGAAGGGCGAGGTGCTGAGGGGAATGGTGATGTACATGCTGGTGGCATTAACATACTCGTATATGGAAGTATTGGAGAGAACGTGATCATAACAGTGCAAATACCATGGTAATGAAAATGTGGGATTGAGAGTGTTGGAAAGAATACTAGAGTATTCGGGAGAGAGAGGGTAATAACTACACACACACACACACACACACACACACACACACACCAACGCAAACACCAAACAAGTCAAACATGGAGCAGACGTGGTGAAAGGAATAAAAAAAAAAAAATTACATTTCTTTTTAATCCTTCGCTTGAAGCACATCTTGATGACTTAATTACTGTAACGCCAAGTGTTCCCGTCAGCCTGAGCCACACGGAGCCTGGTTTGCGACTCTGGGTGCGAGGCTAATGAACGGCCTGTCACCTAGGCCTTGTGGAAAGGAGGCAGGTGTTAATGACGTGCAGGTGCATATAATTACTTCATTAGTTTTGATTACCTACTGCGTCAGGAGAGAGAGAGAGAGAGAGAGAGAGAGAGAGAGAGAGAGAGAGAGAGAGAGAGAGAGAGAGAGAGAGAGAGAGAGAGAGAGAGAGAGAGAGAGAGAGAGAGAGAGAGAGAGAGAGAGAGAGAGAGAGAGAGAAGGTGGGTTACCGTTATTCAGTGATACTTGTTGCACAAAAGAAGGTTTCATCTTTAATGCTCTGCAGTTGCAGTTCATATTCATAATCCCTCGTATAGTGAAGATGCGCAGCCACACATCTGTGAATGCCCGCCTTCCTATTGCTTTCACTTCGTTACAAATTGCATTACCACAAAGCTACACACACACACACACACACACACACACACACACACACACACACACACACACACACACACACACATGCAGTAAAGAGCTGGCGTTGTTTGTCGATCTACAATAGCACGACTTCATCCCTCTCGTCTACGCTTCCTCTTCTTCCATTTACTTTTTTAATGACACCTTTAGCGTCCTGCAGAGTGCGTGCAAAAACAGATAAACTCACCCGGCTCTTCCTCGCCTTCCCTTCATCACCGAGACCATTATTTTCTCTCTCCTGCATAATTTTTTTCATTATTAAAAAGGGGAAGTCTTTTACTCCTGGCCGTCACACATTTTCCTTCTTCCTCTCTTCCTCTTCTTCCAAATACTCCTGGCCGTCACTCATTTTCCTCTTTTCTTTCTTCCTCTTCTTCCAAATACTCAATCTTTTCCCCCTTGTTCCTCTTTTTTCTTTATTTACTCATTTTACTGGCTTTCATAGCTTTCATTTTCCCTCTGTCATTTTCTTTTGTGTTTTTTTTTTTTTTTTTTTCCATTTTCTCCTCCGTCTGTCTAATCCACACCAACCTGTCACCCCAACGCTGTCTCACCACCTGCCAACACACCATTTTTTCTCTGTCCTGCCGTAAGTCACTAATGAAGGCGAGGTAAACAGCAGGTAATGACGCCCTTCCTTTCAGCAGCTGTGTTTACCTTTGGTCTCACGGGTTCTGGTCACTCGTAGCTAACACAGGACGGCGAGCCAGACTGTAAGACTCTTCACTCCTCCTTTTCCACTTTCTGTTTTTCCTTTTTTTTTTCTTTTTTATTTTTGTGTGCTTGTCTGTGTCTATCCGTCTGGCTGTTTTCATCTCTCTCTCTCTCTCTCTCTCTCTCTCTCTCTCTCTCTCTCTCTCTCTCTCTCTCTCTCTCTCTCTCCACCATCCCCTCGGCCTCCAGAGACAAGTCCAGGTCTTTGTGCCAGGCTGCCTCCACATGTTTGCTCGGCGTGACAGTGCTACAGGAGCCTGCCAGCAGTGGTTGTGGCGGCAGCGGAGGTGATGATAAAAGATACTTGTGGTGTTAGCGTTTGGAGACACTAGTGATGGTGGTAGTGGAAAGCTTCTTCATACAGTGTATCTGTACAAACCTGCAACTTTCATGTGTAGCTGGTTTATGTTTTAGAGGTTTCGGAAAAAATAAAAGGCTTATTAAATTAGATTCTTTCCTTTGTAATGTACATAAATATCATCCCCAATATGTATTTTTTCCTTAAGAACGAAGAAAACTTGTTTTCCCAGTTTTATGCTTCTACCATATTTAAAATACCACCCCTCCTCTCTCTTTCTTTCTTCATCTCTGTATTTTCGAGAATTTGTGCTTATTTCTTTTTTGTCCTTTGTTAATTCCATCTGTCTCATAGCAGATCTTCGCTTTCATCAAAAAGTTATTTCAATTCTGCTTTATTCTTTACAAAATAAAGTGTTTTTTCCAATTGAACTTTTGTCTCGGGGCAGGTGGGAGGGTAACATGAGTATTGCACACGAATCCTCCTGGAATCATAATTGTCTGTTGCACTGCGTAGACAGCAGCACTGATTACTGGGTCGTCTGTATCACCTGAGACAATCAATAAAACACTTGCACGTGATTGGCAAAAACACAGCATAACAAAATGTGGAGGTTCAACTGTACTTTCGTAGTAAGGACAAGACTGGAACTTATCTCAGGTGTTTTCTTTTATCAGGTGTTCATGCGTCAGAATTCATTTCCATGATAAGAATAAGATTGGATAAGTAAGCCTTTTTCTTTTCAGACTAATTTTTTTTTTTCAACGGCCCATACGTTAAAATTCACAGACTGTTTAAAAGCAATAGCTATCTAATTCGTAAATATCTCTTATTTAGAATGTATACTTTTCCCTTTTCATCAGGTGCTTGCTTCACAAAGTCGAAGAAAACTTGTTAAGACGCACAAAACCTTCCGTTTCTCTCGAAATATTCTCACGTCTTCGGCAGGAGCTGTGGTAACCTGACGAGCTCACACCAGTTTGCTGCATTATCGCGGAAAAAGATAAAAGAAAATGGGAAATAAAAACTTGCCCGTCTTGCACACCTAACACAACAAACAAGGGTCGCTCCTCCGCAAGGCAACAAGATTAACCTCTAACCAACATCTGGAGGTAGAGGGAAACTTTATTAAGCAGCTTTGGTGGCACTTGCACCTCCCAAATGTGTGGTTGGCACGTTTGGCAGGTGTCCAGTGGGCTCTCTCTCTCTCTCTCTCTCTCTCTCTCTCTCTCTCTCTCTCTCTCTCTCTCTCTCTCTCTCTCTCTCTCTCTCTCTCGTTGCGTGTCTGTTCCTCTTGACACTTTTTTTTCCTAACTGATATTTTGAGTTTATCATTATACGTAATATTATCTTATTATTATTATTATTATTATTATTATTATTATTATTATTATTATTATTATTATTATCATTATTACTATTATTATTATTATTATTATTATTATCACTATTATTACTATTATTATTATTATTGTTCTTGCTGTTGCTGCTGCTGATGTTGTTGTTATTGTTGTTGTTGTTGTTGTTGTTGTTACCATCTTTGTCATAGCTTCTAGTAGTAGTAGTAATAGTATATGTAGTAGTAGTAGTAGTAGTAGTAGTAGTAGCAGCAGCAGCAGCAGCAGCAGCAGCAGCAGCAGCAGCAGCAGCAGCAGCAGCAGCTGCTGCTGCTGCTGGTAGCAGCAGCAGCAGCAGCAGCAGCAGCAGCAGCAGCAGCAGTAGTAGTAGTAGTAGTAGTAGTAGTAGTAGTAGCAGCAGCAGCAGCAGCAGCAGCAGCAGCAGTAGTAGTAGTAGTAGTAGCAGCAGCAGCAGCAGCAGCAGCAGCAACAGCAGTATTATTATTATTATTATTATTATTAGTAGTAGTAGTAGTAGTAGTAGTGATACTGGCAGTAAGACATAAGTAAGGCATAACTGACTCTCACTGAGGCATAAATTTCACACATTTTCTCTCGTCCTTAAGTTCTTTAATTCAACTCCACATACTATCCAGAGTAGAGAGGTGGCTCGCAAACGGTACAGTACGTTATTTTATCCACCCACCTTCTGAAACTCACACCCTTTACATTTCTGATAAAAAGTCATGCTAAATTTTCTACAGATATCCAAAACTCTTTGATCAGTAAGAAATGTCAAAAACTTCAAGAGTCTTCTGAGTTCTGGCTAAAAACATCATCAATAACTTTTTTCATCTTTTCCTTTCCTGTTTAGTCCAGACGTTACCGCTGCCACCTCTACTACTTCTAAGACTGTACTCTTCGCTTAAACTTTTGACGGACATTCAACACTGGATATTTCTGATTTGGTCCTTCCACGTCCACCCTCTGAATACATCTTGCTTATTACTGTATTACAGTTATTAACAGTTATATCTTCTGGGCCCGCTCTGGTTTTGATTCATGTTAATTATTGATCAAGTTCCTCTTATTGTCCACAGAGTGCCTGTCTTGTGATCTTTCTAAAATTTCTTAATGGGGCAGGACCAATCTTGTGGTGTTCAGTGTCTCAAGAGTCACTTCCATCACTCTCCTACTCAACCTAACCTTCCAGACGACTATTCTTTCCTCAGGAACACAAAGTGACCCCTTTCTCACAATGATGATACGTTGTCCTTCATAAGGATTCTAAAACTGGGAACTTCATATTTCATTTCTTGCCAAAACAGTTTCCATGGAGCTAGCCTTTGCGTTCTTTCCCTTCTCCCAGCTAGAAACAGGTGTTGTGTTGTCTCTTATCTTATTGTCATTTCCATGGCCAATGTTAATGTTGAGTACATGCCTTTCCATTCCCGCGTCCTTGCTTTAGGAGACTTTTTACTTCCTCGTACCACAATTATGTCCATCTTACTAATGCAAGACTCAATATCTTCACCATTTCTTCTCTTTTACGAACTCTGTGACTGCTGGTTTCTGTTTTTCCACTTTCCTTTGACGAATTATTTCGAGATACAAGAGAACTTCCACTTTTTTTTCTCTTTCTCTCTTTCTCTGGCAATCGAACGCCACGCTAACTGAATGCCTCCTCCACCCCAGCAGCCTCACTGAACAAGATTGTTTCTTTTACTTAGTTTCGCCACTATTCTGTCCACTTTCCTAAGCAAGCGTCTACTAGTATTTTTATTCTTTCATCCCTTTTACTGCCAAATTCTGGAACTCTCTTCCTGTTTCTGTATTTCTTCCTGCCTACGACTAAATTGTATCAAAACAGGAGCATCAAGACACCCCTGAAAATAGATTGGCCATTCCCTACTGCTTCTCCTATTTCTCTCAGGGAAAGCATCGTGATTGGCCAGTTTTTACTCTCTCTCTCTCTCTCTCTCTCTCTCTCTCTCTCTCTCTCTCTCTCTCTCTCTCTCTCTCTCTCTCTCTCTCTCTCTCTCTCTCTCTCTCTCTATTTTATTTATTTATTTATTTATTTTTTCTATGTAGGAGGGACACCGGCTAAGGACAACAAAATGCCGGTCACCGAATAGGGTCCAAAGCAGTAGTCAAAAATTGAAGGATAAGTTGTTTGAAACGTTCCTCTTGAAGGAGGTCAAGTCATAGGAAACTGGAAATACAGAAGCAAGAAGGGAGTTCCAGAGTTTACCAGAGAAAGGGATGAATGATTGAGAATACTGGTTAACTCTTACTCGTACATTAGAGAGGTGGACAGAAAAGGGGTGAGATAAAGAAGAAAGTCTTGTGCAACGAGGCCACAGGAGGAGGGGAAGTATGCAATTAGCAAGATCAGAAGTGAAGTTAGCATGAAAATAGCGGCAGAAGATAGCAAGAGATGCAACATTGCGACGATGAGAAAGAGGCTGAAGACAGTTAGAGGAGAGGAGTTGATAAGACAAAAAGCTTTTGGTCCCAGCTTGTCTAGAAGAGCGATATGAATGGAAGCTCCACCCCTCGACATGTGAAACATACTCCTTACATGGACGGATAAGGCCTTTGTACAGAGTTTGAAGCTGAAAGGATAAGAAAAACTGGCGGAGACGTCTCAGAACACTTAATTTCATAGAAGCTGTTTTAGCTAGAGATGAGATGTGAAGTTTCCAGTTTAGATTATAAGTAAAGGACAGACCGAGGATGTTCAGTGTAGAAGAGGGGGACACTTGAGTGTCATTGAATAAGAGGGGATAGTTGTCTGGAAGGTTGTGTCAAGTTGATAGATGGAGGAATTGATTTTTGTGGCACTGAACAATACCAAGTTTAATCTGCCCCAATCAGAAATTTTAGAGATCAGAATTCAGGCGTTCTGTGGCTTCTGTGTGTGTGTGTGTGTGTGTGTGTGTGTGTGTGTGTGTGTGTGTGTGTGTGTGTGTGTGTGTGTGTGTGTGTGTGTGTGTCTGTGTTTCTAGAACGGGCTTCCTGGCACGTAAAAAAAAAAAAAAAATCTTCCCGTTCCGGTGGTGTATGTGAGTGTGCTTGCTACCAAAGACTAGAAAAGGTTTACGCCTCATCGTGAATGGTGTGTGTAATATATATATATATATATATATATATATATATATATATATATATATATATATATATATATATATATATATATATATATATATATATATATTACAACAACAACAACAACATAAAATAATCATAACAATAATAATAACAACATCAATAATAATAATGATAATAATAATAATAATAATAATAATAATAATAATAATAATGATAATAATAATGATAATAATAATAATAATAATAATAACATTGTGGTTGCTGTGAATACCGGTACTTCACATAAGTGGCAGCAGGTAATTACACTAAATGGTTCTGTCTGCATTTGTTTAATTTACATGGAGGTGAGATGTACTTTTCTGCACATTCATTAACCCAGTTAAAAGAAAAGTAAAATTTTATAACCTAAAGCAACAAAGCACAAAGATTGACTCGCTGGCGTTGAATTAAATAGCTACACGAAACTAATATATGTTCGTACCTTTCCACGCACCGCAGTTGATCTTTCAGCTCTTTCCCTTCCCGCAAGACTCTTATCCAGCATCGTCTCTTTACTCGTACGGGAGCATTTAGTCACGGTTTGAATCTGGAATCTCATCATAACCATCCTTAGATCAAATAATTACGGAGTTTGTTAAATCTGCTGGCATAAATCTGCTCTGTATAAAAAGTCCTGGTATCTCTAGATTTAATAGTTTAGCAAGAAAGGAGTGACCAAGACGAACAACCACAGCCTGATCGAGGGGTTGGGGGCAGCCACGGCTACTGGGTCCAACCACCCTCGTCTGCCGCTGGCTTACAGTAATTGTCAGCCTGGGTTAAAGTAGAACGAACAGGAGGAAGAGGAGGGGGGACAGGGTGCTGGGGGAGAGGAGGAGGAGGAGGAGGAGGAGGAGGAGGAGGAGGAGGAGGAGGAGGAGGAAGAGGAAAAGAAAGAGGAGGAGAAAGAAGAAAAAGGAGAGGAGGAGGAAAGGAAGGAGGTGAGAGAAGGAACAGTAGGAGGAGGGGAAATACACAGAAATACTCGGACGTAAGAGGAACAAAACCAAGAGACTTGTTCTATAGCGACAATTTTTACTGAACTACGTTTTTGATGCTAGTAAACTAAGTGTTGAAAACAGAACAGAATAGAACAAGGCTCCTAACACCTCCCCTCTCCTCTCCTCTCCCTCCCTCTCACTCTCTCTGTGACAGCATGTCGGCGACCTGAGAATAGGCAGCTTTGGCTATTTCATCTGTCCGCTCATTCCTGTTGGCTGAGACGCACGCGGGAGTTCAGTAAAATGAAAGCAGGTGGCATAAAATTTTTCTGATAACTTAATGATTCGAGGCTGGAGGGAATATACATTTTTTATTTTTTTTTGGGTGCCAGTTGAAGCTGTCACAGTCGCCTTACATAGCATAACTTTCAACCTACAGTGAATATAGCATACGTAGACCCAGCACACTTTTTTTTTTTTAATGTAGGAGGGGCACCGGACAAGGGCAACAAAATTAGAAAGAAAAAGAAAAAAAATCAGACCCACTGAGGTACCGGCCCCCATGTAAGTCAACTTTGCCGTAAAAATAAATAAAGCAAATAATGAAGGGGTGGGGAAGACTGCCACGCTAAGTAAAGTCTGGAGGGAGCACTGCGAGCCAACGCCAGTATCGGAATTCAAGCTGTCAGTAAAAACTGGTGCACGGCTTCGTACAGCAACGCATGGTCTAAAAAAGAGACCTGCAAATCGCATCACCGGAGGAGCGTGCTGTTCACAGACAGGGAAGAGCTGCCAGGTCCACGGTGGTTCTCAATTTGAGGATGAAGGGGCGCTGGCTGGGAAATATACGGAGCGCCACGCACGGCAAACACGTCGTGAGGCTTAAAACCTTCCTTGGGTGGCAGACGGGAGGGAATAACTTCATCACAGGTAAGCTTCCCCTCCCGGTGATGAAGTGCAAGTGCTTGGCCCACGAAGCCGACACAGAATCCTACAGTGACAAGCAAGCTGGCGAAGGAGGAGGTGCCGCTGCTGTCTCAAGGGCCGCCGCGAAGAGGGAACACGCGATGGTGGTCCTTGATTGTGTAGATATTAAACTTCATCCTCCAGTTTTCGAACAACTGGCTTACAGGGAGGCAGTACAAAGTGAGGTCATCCAGGCATCCAATGATCTCTCTAAAATTTCTGATTGGGGCAGATTAAACTTGGTATTGTTCAGTGTCTCAAAAATCAATTCCTCCATCTATCAACTCGACACAACCTTCCAGACAACTATCCCTTCTTCTTCAGTGACACTCAACTGTCTCCCTCTTCTACACTGAACATCCTCGGTCTGTTCTTTTCTTATAATCTAAACTGGAAACTTCACGTCTTATCTCTAGCTAAAACAGCTTCTATGAAGTTAGGTGTTTTGAGACGTCTCTGCTAGTTTTTCTCACCATTCCAGCTGCTAACTCTGTACAGGGGCCTTATCCGTCCATGTATGGAGTATGCTTCAAATTGTGGTGACCCCACACCACAATATATATTGTATTGTCAAGGAAGAAGAAAGAAGAAATAAGAAAAGAAGAAAGAAGACAAAATAAGGAAGAAGAAAGAAGAAAAGAAGATAGAATAAGTAAGAAACAAGAAGAAATGGAGAAGATGAATGAAGTAGGGAGAATAACAAGCGGTCATACCATGCAAGATATCGAGGGAGTCGAGAAAACACAAAATGGACACAGGACTCACGCAGTCCACAACAGGAAGACGTCCATAAAACCTGGGAAGGCAGCCTGGGTCAAAGAGGGATTAACGGTTATGACAGTAGGGACAAGGCAGAGAAAGGATTTGAAAGGGAAAGTAGGACAGGGGGGCGTGTGGCCAGGAGGGATGAGGGTCGCCCAGGAGGCGTGTGGCACCAGGAAGGACAAGTCAGCCTATAGAAAATACCCACGCCCACTTACGCTCCGCCTCTAAACTGCCCCTCCCTCTAATTAGCGTCTGATCAAGCACCACGCCTGTGGGCGGATCACATGCATAAATGAGCAATGTGAATGGTAGATATGTAAAATGTTATGAAAATAAAGATAATTTTCTGAGGGAAATAGGCAGTCCCAAACGATTGTATATTATAGGGTGTAACAGTGGAATAATTCAGTAACGGAGAGTGGCAGAGAGTAGCAGACAGAAAGGCAGAGGTTCCAGAGGGCTGACCAGAAAGGGGTCGAGATGGACGGAATAACTTAGAAGTAAGTGGAGATTGAAAGCGTAACGCAGTCTATACATCAATTATATTATTAAAGGAGAAGAAGATGTTTATTTGATGTTTTATGTTTTATACAAAAGGTATGTATGGTGTAAGAAGATTTACTCGGTTATGGAATGCTTATAGTAATTGATGTGATGCTAATATCATGTGTGTTTTTCTAATAGAACATTAATTGCGCCGACTTAATATTGTTGTGTTTATGCATCTGATATTGTCTGTGTTTTGCACGAAGATTGCATTTATCAATAAATATGTTGAAGAGAAATAAAGTGACACCTAATAACTTTGAATGATTTGAAGATGAATGCAAGTGAAAAATTTTGACCTGTAGGAAATGTAAATAATTGGTATTTATCAATTAAAATATGAAAATGTTTGAGAGTTTTCCAGTATGCTTTTATATACCAGTTCCTTGCAACATCTCGGTCCACGAGATGTTTTCAGGTAAACTCTGGAACTCCGCGCCTGACTCTGTATTTCCACCTTCCAATGACTTGAACTCCTTCAAGAGGAAGGTTTCAAGACACTTATCCTTCAATTTTTGACAACCGCTTTAGACCCTATTCGGGGACCGGCATCTCAATGGGCCTTTTTTTTTTTTTCTTATTGGAATTTTGTTGCCTTTGGCCGGTGTCCTACATAAAAAAAAAAAGAGGAGCAGGAGGAGGAGGAGGAGGAGGAGGAGGAAGAGGTGGAGGTGGTGGAGGTGGAGGTGGATGCGGAGGTGGAGGTAGAAGTGGAGGTGGAGGAGGAAGAGGAAGAGGAGGATGAACCACTGAATGCTCTCTCTCTCTCTCTCTCTCTCTCTCTCTCTCTCTCTCTCTCTCTCTCTCTCTCTCTCTCTCTCTCTCTCTCTCTCTCTCTCTCTCTCTCTCTCTTTCTATCCCCCCCTCTCTCTCTCTCTCTCTCTCTCTCTCTCTCTCTCTCTCTATCCCCCCTCTCTCTCTCTCTCTCTCTCTCTCTCTCTCTCTCTCTCTCTCTCTCTCTCTCTCTCTCTCTCTCTCTCTCTCTCTCTCCCCCTCTCTCTCTCTCTCTCTCTCTCTCTCTCTCTCTCTCTCTCTCTCTCTCTCTCTCTCTCTCTCTTTCTATCCCCCCTCTCTCTCTCTCTCTCTCTCTCTCTCTCTCTCTCTCTCTTTCTATCCCTCCCCCTCTCTCTCTCTCTCTCTCTCTCTCTCTCTCTCTCTCTCTCTCTACGTCTCACACGCGCACACAAACACAGATTTAGATATGGAGACAAGCACACAAGCCTGAGTCAGGTCTTATGAACTACAACAAAGTAAACGCACACACAAACAAAATCAACTGCAGCAGAAACACACACGCACGCACACAGACACAAACATAGCTTTGGGTCCTGTCAGCTCCGTAAGGACCGGCATAGAGGAGGCCGGCACACACTCAGCATTACTGGAATCGACGGCGTTCCGACAAAAGACCCTGAGTGTGTTTGACGGTTTTCTTCGGTAAAGTACAAAGTGGTGGGGCGATTGAGCTTAGTGGAGGAAGTTTTAAGTGGGAAGAAAGTGTCCGCATTGAAGTGGATAAATGACGAGGGAGGGTTGCCTGCTGGTAGACAGTGTACGTATATGCGAGCAAATGCAGCATGAACGAACATGGGGAAGACACTACAAAAGTTAAATGGGATTCTGAAACAACGGAAAGTTTGTGACTCAATGGCAAGAATGGATAACCCGTGCAAAAAAGTATATATATATATATATATATATATATATATATATATATATATATATATATATATATATATATATATATATATATATATATATATATATATATATATATATATATATATATATATATATATATATATATATATATATATATATATATATATATATATATATATATATATATATATATATATATTTTATTTTTTTATATATTATTTTATATATATATATATTTTTTTATATATTATTTTATATAATATATATATATATATATATATATATATATATATATATATATATATATATATATATATATATATATATTTTATTGCACGGGTTATCCATATATATATATATATATATATATATATATATATATATATATATATATATATATATATATATATAGAGAGAGAGAGAGAGAGAGAGAGAGAGAGAGAGAGAGAGAGAGAGAGAGAGAGAGAGGATGAGAGATGAGAGAGAGAGAGAGAGAGAGAATGCTCTTCGTTCGACGCCATGATGATCTTGTTGTTAACCTCCACTAAAACAGCAACAGCAACAACAACAACAACAACAAAAACAAAAACAACAACAACAATCCCACTCCACAATATTATATCATTAGCCACAGGACGGCAACATCACCATCACACAAGACCAGCGTCACTGCCACACACACCACCACCACACAGTGCCACCACACACGATCACCTTCACTGCCGCCCACTATGCTACTGAACAATATCCCCGTCACATCCACTCACTATGCTACAGTATCACCAACACTACCATACACAATGTTACCACACCATATCACCGTCACTGCCACACACCGCCATCACAGAAGACCACCACTGCACAATTGTCTCTGATGTGCCAGTATTAATCCTAAGGGCACATGTGATAACACTACATTCATCATAATTTCTTGCAGGTGGTATCATTCTCCACACATGTCATTATCATTATCATCTGAACTGATTACACTAATGAGTCTAATCTTTACATTTTCAAAAGTTTCTTCGTTTTATTTCAACTACTCATAGCAGACTAGTGCGAGGTGAAGGGATTTACAAGAGTTCTCATGAGTAATGTGATGGTATAACAGATATTCTACACTGTCAGGAGAAAAACACCCATGAGATCACGTGTAGTAATTCCTGTAGCTTTTTGAAATATAGTATTCATGAGAGACCAGATGCTTAAGAACACGTGCCTATATCTGTGCCACCGCCACAAGACGCCTTTATTTGTCACTCACCTCCACCATCACTGCATCAGTTCTGAGGATTAATTCTATGACAATTCCTAAGACAGCGACAGATGTATAAAGAAATAGTGAAACCACCCCTGCAAAAGTCTTAACAGAGTAACTTACCAACTTGGATCATTACTGAGTCTAGAACTTTAACCCAGACTTCATCATAGTCTAAGTTGAGCATAAAACTTCGTCGGGCCTCACACCCTCGTACTGTAATCAGTCTGGGTGCAGAGAGTTCCTGCCTTCTCTCCTCCTCGTTTTACTCCCGTGGCTTCCTCATCCTGGAGGTTCGTGACGAGACGTGTGAATCCAGCATTTACAAGCTCAGGCTCTGAAAGTGATTTTCGTTCTTATTAGTGCAGTGCTCAAGGGAGGTGACTGTAAACGTTATTTCTCTGTAACAACACATGCTGGAATCGACCACCACCACCTCATGCAATAACACTGATGTTGCATGCAAACTTTAATACAAGTGTAAACAAAAATACAATGAATAATAAATAACAAATAAATATATAAATACGATAAAATTTAGTAAGTGTGTTTAAGTAGTTTTTATTAGCGTGTTATTTACGAAAGATCACATTTATGGTTTTGCATCCAATCATTTACATCCATGCAGTTAACGTTCAAGTGATCCTCCTGAAATAACGCACAACCTACTTTTGAAATGTCTTACTATCTGACGGTAATACGAAAAAAAAAATCGAATATGAATTTTCATGATCCGAACTTGTCTTACTGATTGCATATCCAAATAATGCAGATTTACATGTTTTAGAATCAGAATACATGTCAGCAGCTGTGTTACATGCAGTTAAAGGTCGATTGATTTGTACAGGGAGTGCCACGAAAAGTTTACGAGACCAGATCCGAATTAGGAGACATGACTGGTTTAACAATGAAACCAATGTTTCTCATAAAACTTCAATTAGAAAAATTTATTTAAAGAAACAGGTAAGCTAGCTATTTACTGATGTACGTACAAACAGCTGTGGCAATATCTGATTGGCAACAGACAATGATGTGTATAGGTATTCCTTCTAGACATTCAACTTGTCGCTGTCCTAGAAGCTTCCGGGATGCGGGTGGAGCTGGGCGGCATCAGTCCGCTGTGCCTGAGCTCCTCGACCCTGAGGAGTCAAGGAAGGAGAATGTTCTCCCGGCTTATCCTTACCCTCTGACAAGGACAGCCTGTTGCTATCCAGCGTGACCCACTTCCTCCCTCGCCAGACCCTTCATGCGGCATTCAGGCCTTATGGACCCCCTTGTTCGTATTCAGCTGAAATACGGCGGAATAGCCCTTCATATGCATGTTATGCAGTCTCTCTCTCTCTCTCTCTCTCTCTCTCTCTCTCTCTCTCTCTCTCTCTCTCTCTCTCTCTCTCTCTCTCTCTCTCTTGAGGTTAGCACTAAGGAGTCGGATGCCGTCTGTTATCCTGGCCAGAAAATGACTGAAATCCTATCTTTTACAGCACATCTTAATGTGATGAGTGGCGGGGATGCAATCAGGTTGCTCGTTAGAGGACTTGCAGTGGTTCCAAACTTGACCAAAGCAATCACAGACATCATCACAACTGTCGTGTGTGAAACAATCAAGATTTGCGAGTCAAGTAACAAGACACATGAACTAAGATAGTGTCACATGTCATTATTGGATTAATGCATATATTGAACCATGAGAAAGGGAAACAGGTGCAAAGAATGAGTAGTTTGATTTATCCATTCACATCTATGAACCTCTCGCACTCAAGCTCCCTTGGAACAGTAAAATACGTGCTTCATAATTAGTCGTGATGAAATGAATGACAATGCCAGTCAGGATGAAGTGTTTAGATGACGTGTGATCAATCCAGCTTGAGGTTAAGCTGGAGGTGGTCCATAAAACTAAAAGCTGAGCAACGTGAAGACTTTGTTTTTAGATAGATATCCGCTCGGCAGTAGTGATGATCGAGTCAGACACATAGGGATTCTGGTCCATATTCACATTTGAGGAGAGAAGAATGGAGTTTAAAGGAGTGGTGATGCAGACAGTGTTGCAAGGATAGAATAGCGGCGGCCAGCAACTTAATGGCTTATTAGTGCCAAGATTGAAGATTTGTATTAAACCTCGATATGACTTCCACCGTAGTACGAGTATAGACAACTTTACAGAGCAGTTATCTACATCCTATCTAAAAAATCATGGCTTTGAAAGTAAGACCAGTTAAAAAGCGCTTCAAAAATAGTGTGTTCCATATGTAAACCAGACTTTCAGTTGACCTTTCCTTTTTCTTTTTCATCTTTTTTCATATATCTAACGTCAAGATGAGTTTCCCAGGAAATTATCACGACTCGACGCCAAATTTATTTTTCTTTAGCGTCCTCGTGATTAATTCCTGCCGTGGGTGTCATTCTTGTTTTATCTTTATTAGAAGAACGGTCAGTAGGAATATTAAAATGTATATAAGGAGTCTCTCTCTCTCTCTCTCTCTCTCTCTCTCTCTCTCTCTCTCTCTCTCTCTCTCTCTCTCTCTCTCTCTCTCTCTCTCTCTCTCTCTCTCTCTCTCTCTCTCTCTCTCTCTCTCTCTCTCTCTCTCTCTCTCTCTCTCTCTCTCTCTCTCTCTCTCTCTCTCTCTCTTTATGTGTGTGTGTGTGTGTGTGTGTGTGTGAGGAATGGCGGACAAAATCCACAAATCGTGCAAAAATGTCTACAAAATTACCGCTGCCTAAAGTAAAAAAAAAAAAAAAAATCAAACAGGTGGGGCAACTTAGTTCCTCAAGTCTACTGACAATCCTCTCTTGAAATGGGTCAAGTCATAAAAAGGGGAAAACAGGAACGGACAGAGATTAACGATGAAGGGGATGAAAAATGAATACTGATTAAGTCTCATTAGTAATATGGCACCACTTGCAGCACTGTTTGAATTTCTATAAATCCATAAAACTGAATGAAATAATTAAACGTGCACGAAACTAATCGTATAGTTTCCACGAAAAGCCAACCAGCGCTCTCCATTAGAAAGAAACGGAAATTTCCCCACACCGCGGGGCGTATTCATATATACTATTGCTAGTTACAAAATGGCTGACCCACGAGACATGAGCATGCCAAGTGAGAGAGGCGTTAATACGTCGGCACGGCGTTCATGTAAATAAATGTTTGGCCAGCGGTGGACCGTGGGCAGCCTTTGGTGCAGGTCTGCTGGTTTTAGTTATTTGATCAAAATTGCTACACGAATACTGCATGCAGGATTGGTGCACATCTCGAATACTGTTTTACGGATGAGATCTAAGACAGGAGATACACTTTAAGGGAGAAGCCTTTGGAGATCAAATTTAAGAAAGAAGGAGAAGAAGAAGAAGAAGAAGAAGAAGAAGAAGAAGAAGAAGAAGAAGAAGAAGAAGAAGAAGAAGAAGAAGAAGAAGAAGAAACCATAGGAAATTAAATGTAAGAGAGAAAAAATCTTAGGGCATCAAATGTAGGAGAAAAAAAAACTTTAGAGATCAAATTTGAGAGAGAGAGAGAGAGAGAGAGAGAGAGAGAGAGAGAGAGAGAGAGAGAGAGAGAGAGAGAGAGAGAGAGAGAGAGAGAGAGAGAACACTTAGGGGATCAAATTTAAGAGGAAAGCCTCGCGAAGGGACGGTTGCTATCTTGTTATTGAGCGTTAGGCGGAGGCTACTATACAGTATATCTAGCGGGATGGAGAATCATTCACCAATTAAAGCCCATCTAATTTATCCTGAGTATCTATGTACCCAAATCTTCTCTAATGTGGCCAGTGACTATTTTTATGAGGCTCCAATCTTGAAAAGCCTCTTCGCCTCCCTATGTGGTGGAGTAATGCGCCCGACTCGCCACCTCCTGAGCCTCAACACCCTCGCGGCAAGGACAGGTTCTTCTCACATACGAACTATGATATTGTTTCAATATTAATTTATATAATTCACAAGTCTGCACTGCTAGGATAGGGTCTATTAGCTGACCAAGCTTTCAGATAATAGTAACAGCGATAGCAGCAGAAGCAGCAACACAAATGGTCAGGAAGGAGTAGGAGAAGGAGGACGAGGAGAATGAGTAACAATAATAGCAATATTGATGATGATAGTAGTAGTAGTAGTAGTAGTAGTAGTAGTAGTAGTAGTAGTAGTAGTAGTAATAGTAGTAGTTGAAGTAGTAGTAGTAGTAGTAGTAGTAATAGTAGTAGTAGAAGCAGTAGTAGCAATAGTAACAACAACAACAACAACAACAACAACAAGGAAAATAGTAATAAGGTTCAAGAAAAAGGGAAAAGAAGAAACCTCAATACAAAGAAGGAAAGATATGATGAAGAAAAGAATATCGAAAAAAAAAAGCACAAGATCATTAGCACAATAAAGGTGCTACCCTCTAGTTCTAGGTCACTAAGCTACTGAACCACCAAGACGCAAATGACACGCAGGACTTCAGATCTTTCGACTTGTGAAGTTCGTAATACAAGTGTAAAGGAGGAGGCGGAACAGGTACGTGGCAGAGCGAGGAGGAGGAGGAGGAGGAGGAGGAGGAGGAGGAGGAGGAGGAGGAGGAGGAGGAGGAGTACAAAGGAATACAAAGGAATACAAAGGAAAGCCAAACAGCAACAGACCTTTAAGACCTTGCAAGGCTGTTTGGTAACTACTTTTAACTAGCTACAGAGAAGAGAGACAGGACAGCACAGGAGAAGGCTCCTCCCCACCCACCACTCTCTCCAATTTGCGCTGGCATGGAAATAGTTGGGAAAAGTACCATGCAGTATTGAAAAAAAAACTGACATGGAATTTTCATAGGAAAGGATGAAAGGAAGTTCTACTATTCACCCTACGGTGAACTCTATATGCCTATCTGAAAATGAACACAATTTATAATAAAATTGGTGTCAGTAAAATAAAAGAGTTTATTAGTGAATTAAGTAATTATTTGGAAAAGAAGAGAGCTTGTTGGAGATTAGCTTTTAAATATTTGTCTATTTTATTTTTGAATGATTCAATATAATTGCTGTTTATGATTTCTGCAGGAAGTTTATTCCATATATTTACTGTGCGATTAAAAAAAAATGCTTTGCCTTGAGGGATTTAAAACGTTTGGGTATAATCTTGAATCCTTTATTTCTTGTTAGGTTTGAATGATCAATGGTAAAATATTTATTTGCATCATGTTTACTATATTCTTTTAAAATTTTTAATACTTTAATTAGGTCTCCTCTTATCCTGCGCTTTGTTAAACTAAATAGGTTTAGTTCTTCCAGTCGTTCCTCATACGGCTTATTACGCAATCTTGGAATCATCTTAGTGACTCTACGCTGTATCTTTTCTAGTTTTTCAATGTCTTCTGTAATATGGTGAACAGAACTGTACACAGTATTCTAGATGAGGGAGCACCAGTGAGTTATATAAGGCAAGTATAACCTTTTCTGATTTAAATTCAAAGGTTCTTCTAATAAATCCTTCTAATTTATTTGCCGTTTTTTACTGTTACTGTGCAATGTTGACTCGGCTTTAGGTCTTTTGACACAACGACACCAAGATCTTTTTCTTTTTCAGCGCTTGACAGTGGCATGATGTTCATTACATATCTCGCTTGAACATTGTTGCTTTTGATATGTAGAACTTTACACTTTTCCATAATGAATCTCATCTGACATTTTTCTGTCCAGCTTTTTAGTTTATTGAGGTCATACACAGTTCCTGCCATTGTGACACTGACGTTACTTTACTTATTTTGGTGTCGTCTGCAAATTCATTTATTTTGAAATTGATCCTCTCATCAATATCATTAATGTATATTATAAACAGTATTGGTCCTAATGCAGAGCCTTGAGGAACGCCCGCTTATGCCAATCTGACTCTTTTCAATTAATTACAACACGCTGTTTTCTGTCAGAGAGCCAGTCTCAGCCATTTCAGGGTGTTTCCGGCTATGACGTGAGCTTTTACTTTACTGATGAGTCTTTTACGGGGAACAGTGTCGAAAGCTTTCTGGAAATCAAGGTAGATAATATCAACTGTTTTTGTCTCGTCATACGAGTTAAATACTTCATTACAGAAGTCTAATAAGTTTGTCAAGCAGGAACGCTTGGTTCTGTAACCGTGTTGCGAATCTTTTATGATTTTATTTTCTTCTAAATATTTAACAATCTTATCCCTGATTACTGTTTTCATCAGCTGGCACACTACAGATCAGTTTGTACACTACAGTAGGAGGAGGAGGAAGAGGAGGAGGAGGAGGAGGAGGAGGAGGAGGAGGAGGAGGAGGAGGAGGAGGAGGAGGAGGAGGAGGAGGAGAAAGAATACAAAGGAAGACCAAACAGCAGCACACCTTGAACTTTTTCACTAGGATGTTTGGCGAACAATTCTACACTAACTACTAATGGAAGAGATAGAAAAATACAGAAGAAAAATGACAGGATAATAAAACAGAAAATACAGGATAGTACACTAGAGGAGGAGGAGGAAGAGAAGGAGGAGGAGGAGGAGGAGCAGGAGGAGGAGGAGGAGGAGGAGGAGGAGGAGGAGTAGGTCGACAAGAGGAGCAGGGACGAGAACGAGAAGCAGTAGAGAGGAGGAAGGTGAAACACAGGTTCCTGACGCTAATTGGACTGTGTATAGCCTCGGCCACTACCTTCCGCCTCACCTGCGAGATAAGTGGCTCCTACGTCTTCCTATACAGAGGCGGCAGGAAGGGAAGGGTGGAGAGAAGTGCCTCAGCATGATGGAAAGAGATATCCAGTAGATGGTATCACTTAATGAAGGAGAACGGCATAAGAGAAGGGCGTAGTAGAAATTGTTGCGTACTAAGGAAAATTAAGCAATACTGAGCTTCACATGGAGAGAGAGAGAGAGAGAGAGAGAGAGAGAGAGAGAGAGAGAGAGAGAGAGAGAGAGAGAGAGAGAGAGAGAGAGAGAGAGAGAGAGAGAGAGAGAGAGAGAGAAATACGGAAACATTCACGTATTTTTCATCCTACTGCTGCTGCTAAATGTAGTCCTTCACGAGTCTGACGTAAACCAGATCAGACAGCGTCACATCCCGTACTGTGTGTCTCCTTCACTTCAAAGGCTCACTTGGTGTATGTGAGCTGACAGTTGAGGTTATACACTATTTCTGGGGTGTTGGTTTTTGTGCTGTCTACACGGAGAAAAGGATATTTTGAAATTATATAAATAATGTAGGAATTAAGTTCACGAAATATATTAAATAACTGATAGAATAATGAAAATATTGAAAAGTAAAGTAGAAAGTAAAAGAATCAATATGTGTTCTTGAAAGGTGATATCACACTGAAATATGACTGTGGATGTTGTCTTTAAAGGGAAAGGGTTGCACGAGAAAGACTAGTAAGACGAAGTTAGTAACATTTCTTTCTTTATTTATTCATTCTTTATATTTATCTTTTCCTTCTATAAAGTCCTATCCACTCCTACGCTGATGATACCACCCTGCACTTTTCCACGTCATTTCATAGACGTCCAACCCTTCAGGAGGTAAACATTTCACGTAGCGAAGCCACAGAACGCTTGACTTCTGATCTTTCCAAAATTTACGATTGGGGCAGACAAACTTGGTATTGTTCAATGCTTCAAAAACTCAATTCCTTCATCTATCAACTCGACACAACCTTCCAGACAACTATCCCCTCTTCTTCAATGACACTCAACTGTCCCCCTCTTCTACACTGAACATCCTCGGTCTGTCCTTTACTTATAATCTGAACTGGAAACTTCACATCTCATCTCTAGCTAAAACAGCTTCTATGAAGTTAGGTGTTGTGAGACGTCTCCGCCAGTTTTTCTCACCCCCCCAGCTGCTAACTCTGTACAAGGGCCTTATCCGTCCATGTATGAAGTATGCTTCACATGTCTGGGGGGGGTTCCACTCATACTGCTCTTCTAGACAGGGTGGAATCAACAGCTTTTCGTCTCATCAACTCCTCTCCTCTAACTGACTGTCTTCAGCCTCTCTCTCACCACCGCAATGTTGCATCTCTAGCTATCTTCTACCACTATTTTCATGGTAACTGCTCTTCTGATCTTGCTAACTGCATGCCTCCCCTCCTCCCGCGGCCTCGCTGCACAAGACTTTCTTCTTTCTCTCACCCCTATTCTGTCCACCTCTCTAATGCAAGAGTTAACCAATATTCTCAATCATTCATTCCTTTCTCTGGTAAGCTCTGGAACTCCCTGCCTGCTTCTGTATTTCCACCTTCCTATGACTTGAATTCCTTCAAGAGGGAGGTTTCAAGACACTTATCCACTAATTTTTGACTACTGCTTTGACCCTTTTATGGGACTGGCATTTCAGTGGGCATTTTTTTTTATTGGATTTTTGTTGCCCTTGGCCAGTGTTCCTCTTACATAAAAAAAAAAAAAAAAATCATCCTTCGCTGAAATCCAGCAGGTGTCTGGCGCCTGTGACAGCAATCTGCTTTCTGTTTCTTACTACTTCATTCTTCTACATGGCTGATATTTTTGTGTACGCAGCTTGCTATTCTGTCCGCGTTCTTGAATACTCAGAATTTCCACTATCTTGCTGAGACTTCACTCTCCCTCATACTATATAAATATATCCGTACAGTGTACTTGTCGCCTAATTTCTTTGAACATACAAAATCCTTTAACAACCTGATATCCAAAGTTGAGAGCATCGTAATCCTTGTTTACATCTCCCTTACTTGGGAATTTCAATGCTCACTACCCCTCAAACTTGGCAATCGTCACATTTCACAAATCAAGATGGTGAACAAGCCTTCAACACGACATCATCCACGACTTGTAGCAATTGGTGGAGCGCCCTACCGGTATTCCTGGCTGCCTTGGAGATGCTCCTGATATTTTCCTGATTCCTCATGCCTGAACTTATTCCGTCATGCTCACCTAACCTTGTGGAAAACTGTAGCGTTACCAACAGTTTTATATCGGGTAAAGGTAAAGGTAAAGGAATTACAGTGGGTAAAGAATGGAATGAACAGACAAATACTAGAAGCAATAGGCTACGTATACACAAAAATTAGCACTGAAAGGAGAAATGGGAACAAAAAAAACATGAAACAGAATATCAGAGGGACAGGGGGACTATGTAAGATATATGTAAAATGAAGAATATGAATTATTAAAGAGTAAAACAGAGTTTACAAAAGAAGCGAAAATGAAAAGATAGATGAATGAGCTGGTGAAAATAAATGAAATACCTAGAGGGAATAATTGCTATGGGTACAGTGATGAACGAGGAAACAAAGAGAGTAATTAATGGAACGCAAGAGACTGGATGAAAGAACTGGGTGAAAGAGACAGTCTGGAAACAGATAGAGAATGGGGAAAAGAGATAGGAGATCAAGATAGAATTTACGATAACAGAATCACATCAGTAATCCTGTTCAAGTGAAGGACCAACAATCTAAATCAAAATGACAAAACAAGATTCTAAAGGAAAGACACAAAACGTGCAATGTGTGACGAGAGTAACGAAGATCCGAGACATCTCCCATTGTGGTGCCCAGCATGCTGTCTGTGGTCACAAAGAAGAATGTATAAGTACAAGTCACATGAAGGAAGAAGAAATTATAATTGGATAATTTCTTTTTGATGACACAAAAATTGGAGAAGTTAATGAATAATCTATAAATTTTGGCAGTTAAGAGAAAAGCAAAGAAAAAAAAAATAGACAAAGAAAACAAAGAGTAAAGAAATAAAAGAGCTAAAGTTAAATTACAACAGGGAATGCCGTTACCAAGGAAAAACTGCAACGCAATCTCTCCGCTGGATATTTGCAATCATATATTTTTTTTCCTTACCTATCCTTTCACTTCTGTGTCGCCTCTGGACCCGCCGAAGCGGAGGTGCTTCTGGTATTGTGTCTTTGTTAAGACCTGAGACACTACTACTCTAATTTTCCCTTCATGACAATTGTTTCCGTACCAGATATCTTCGAGCAGCTAACGTAAACAGCGATGATTTTCTTCGACATGAAAGTATATAAATATTTCACGCACTTCTTCTAATCCAAAGGGGCGTTAACTCTGGTTCAACTCATTTCTGTTTCGTAGTGTCTGGGGTAAGGAAGCAGTTCACAAACGGTACCTCAGCCTTCTTGAAATTCATATAAAATCTGTTCTGTAAATCGCCAAAAAATTCATTAACTGAAACAAAATTTTGATAGATCTCCATGTGACTTCTGAGACGTAGTAAAAAACACCTCTTTCATTTTTTCTTCATCTTCTCCTTCTCTCTTACATCCAGATGGTGACATTACCATCCCCTCGGTGTCTATAGGTTAGCTCTTCCCAAACCTTAGCTGACAACACTTAACACTGGATGATTCTGGGCTTATTCCTCCTTTACTTTCATCCTCAGACTATGACTGCTAATGAAATTCTTCCTGACCCTCGGAATGTTAATGGTCCTGATGTTGTTCCTTATACCATTCTCTGTAATCGTGGAACAGTGCTCGTTCCCTGTCTGCTCATCATTTTCCGTCTTTGTGAACATTCACTTTACCTTTTTGCTGATAATTTGTCTTCATTCATCGTGTTCATAAGAATGGTGACAAATTTCATCCTTCAAACTATAGATTTACAGGTCTAATTTCCTGTCTTTCTAAAGCTTCCGAGTTTACCATTGGCAGGAAGATTCTAAAGCATTTATTTGCTGACACCCATATTTTTGACGGTCATTTCACCAAGGATTTCTCATAAGTGATCTAACTTTCCTTACTGAAATTTGATCACCATATCTTCAGGGCATCTATTCTCAACAGTGTCTACAAAGTAATATGGAAATAGGAAATAAAAAAAAATAACAATAAATAAACTCTATAGTCTCCATCTGGCCTAAATTGTGAATCCAGAGCAACTCTGGTGCTAGTCTAGCATATTAAACCTACCGAGTCTTCAATGTAATGATTATGATGATGATGATGATGATAACACTACTACTACTACTACTACTACTACTACTACTACTACTACTACTACTACTACTACTACTACTTTTACTACTACTACTACTACTACTACTACTACTACTACTACTACTACTACTCCTACTACTACTGACAACAACAACAGCAACAACAACAAGAACAACAGCAACAAAAACAACAACAACAACAACAACAACAACAACAACAACAACAACAACAACAATAACAACAACAGCAACAGTAATAATCGCAACATGAATGTCAAATATTTCTTACAGTCCTTCCATAACACGAAATTCATTTGAGCGTTGGCTTTTTCGTGGTTTCCCTGGTTCACAGCACTGTCAACCTTCGTATTTACAAGTCCTGTTATCGGAATAGACTCTTAGTGAAAAGGACAACCCTCACCAAATGAACATCACATTCTGGAAGGACTGTATGGTTTAAATAGTGATAGAAAGTCATTAATTTGTGCTTTCTTTCACGTGCACTATTGGTCTGCCTCGTGTGAATGCGGATCAAGGGCGTCAACAAGCTCATGGTAAGCAGATTGCCTTCAGAGCATGCAGAGTGTAGTAATCAAGCCGCGTGTAAGAAGTGGGTGGCGAAAGTCGTGAGGAAGGGAGAAGGCGTCGGCAAGTTTGTCCTTCTAGCACCACTTTTGGCCCACTCGAGCAACTGTGGAGGGCAGACAAGTGTTATTTTCAGTGGCTGTGGAGGGCGGGAGGCAGGAGGGCAAGGGGAGAGGGAGCGACCATTACTGTCACCCACACGCCACTAACTCCCTCCTCTCCCACGCCCAGTGTTCGCTGCCTTTCGTTTTTATTCCTACGAGTTGTATTAACATCGTCCGCGGCCACCAGCCATCGACCCTCCTCCACCCACCGGTTAGTCGAGGCCCTCGGAGTGGCAGTGTTATGATGGTACGCGCTGTTATACTAATGCTCCTCCTTTTCTGTGTTGCCTTTTTTCTCTCATCGGTAATATTGTTCTGCAAACGTTTCTGACCTCATTTCAGCCTTTATATTGCTCAACAAGAGAGAGAGAGAGAGAGAGAGAGAGAGAGAGAGAGAGAGAGAGAGAGAGAGAGAGAGAGAGAGAGTGTGTGTGTGTGTGTGTGTGTGTGTGTGTGTGTGTGTGTGTTTTATTTGCGTTACAGTGATGATTTTGCGCCCATCTTCGTTTGACTAAGTTTAACTACACACGCATATGTACTGATTTATCTATCTCTCTATATCTTTTGTTCCACAGATTTCTAAGTAACAGGCATAGGCCTGGAACAAACTATAGTGCCAGATTGATTTTGTACTTGATACATATGATCTGATCATCTTTTGCTTACTGTCAAATTGTGCTGAACAAAAGTAAAATTAGAAGACGCAGACTCATTGTTTCAACGTCTGAACATTTCTGCACTTCAAGCAGTCGATAATTTTACTTAGAGGAGCAAGTTTTAAGGAACCAAGGATTAGAAAATAGTCAGTTAGAATATCTAAACATGAAAGATGTGAAAAAGATTCAACAATAATACGAAACAAGAAAATGTGAATTTAGAATAGAAAAATGAGATAAATAGATGCAATAGAGTAGCTAAGTTACTTGCCGTTCGCTATGAGGAATTATGAAAGTAAAAACCAATACGAATTATGTGGGGTAATATCTTCAACACCTCATACAGTGTGAAATTTATTTAATGAACACATCAAAAGACGACCAGTATTATATTATTTCAAAAGTACACTGTGACTTTCAATTAATTTAGAGAAATAAGCCAAAACCGCAAACAATGAAAAGAAAATGAAAGTGAAAGTTGGACCCGGGATGACCATCACTTGCATGGAAGATGTAATATTCTGCAATAGAGACTGCAGCAAATGGGGAAAGATTGTCACGCCGAGGACAGGTAGCACCAGACCTCGAGCCGTAAGTAAAACCTCCCTCGTCCCTCGTGCTGCGATGTGTGATCCAAAAAACAGACTTGGGAGAGTAATCTGGTGGTTCCGCTTTGGGTTCAGATAATGATCGACAGAAGTCCGCTAACGAGGACTCCTAGGGCGGCACAAAAACGCTTTCCGATGCCTGCGTGGAAGGTCTGGGGAGGGGCAGCTAACAAAGGTGACTCACTCTTCGGAAACAGAGAGGTTTTATGTGTCTCGACTTGTCCTGGGAGACGACGAGAGAGGAGTGTAGAAAGACCGATGGGTGACCATGTGAGTGGTAGATGGTATAAATGGAGAATGATCGAGACAAAATGTGGTTTACAACAGGTCTATCATAAAAAAAGAGTACAATAATAATCTAGTTTAGAAGATATCAGAACAATATTATCTGCGAAGAACTGTGCGATCCTAAATGCAGCCAGGAAAGCAGCTGATGAGAGACATATAAAACATGTCACCTTCAGATCTCACCAACAAGGGACACATGGAAGACGGCAATCAAAAGTTAAGTAAAAAATCGTGTCTACTCGAGCACTTTAGGTCTCCAGTCATCAGCGTACAACATAAGTCTAGCTGACGGAGGGAAGCAAAGTGGAAGCAGTATGAAGATTTCCACCCAGGGTGTGTATGTCTCTCTTACTAAAAAAAGAAAAAAAAAAAAAAATAAATAAATACATTAATTAATTAATCAAAATAAATAAAGAAAAAAATAAGAATAAATATGGATCTTTCGTGAACAATGCTGTCTGTTACTTTCCTTAAAGACATTTTATGCAGAACTGCAACATAAGTATGCCTAGGTATATTCTAAAATGTGCTTGGTCTGTCCGTCTGTTTTTGGGAATAAAACCAACAAAATAAAGAAAATTGCTCCATGAAGAACCTAAAAAAAAAAAAAAAAAAAGAAAGCGAAACTGTCCTGGGAGCAAGCCGTGCACTTGGCAAGGTAAGCGTTGCAAGACGCGAGAAAAGTAGGAGAGAAATATATCCTAACACATTTATTTCCTTTAAAAATTCTATGAAACATTGCTGCATATCAGCTGCATGTATGTGTGTGTGTGTGTGTGTGTGTGTGTGTGTGTGTGTGTGTGTGTGTGTGTGTGTGTGTGTGTGTGTGTGTGTGTGTGTGTGTGTGTGTGTGTGTGTGTGTGTGTGTGTGTGTGTGTGTGTGTGTGTGTGTGTGTGTGTGTGCAAGTAAGTAAGAAAGTAAACATTTATATAATAACAACTAATATATGTACAATATATAAATAAATCTTATATTAGTAATAGTCTGTCGAGCTGAGCTTCTTGGCATACTATTTTTTTCTTATAGTTTTAACAATGCAAGATTTTAACAATAGTTTAGAAAATTAGTTAAAGAAAAATAGAACCAGGATTATTTAACAATCACTAAATGTAATTGGAGATAGTAGCAATATTTATAATGACAATGATAAGACTAGTAAAAATAATAATGATAATAACAACGATAATAATACGAATAATGGAAATAATAATAATAATAATAATAATAATAATAATAATAATAATAATAATAATAATAATAATAATGATAATATAAATGTAATTGTAAATTTAAAACTGTTACAAATTTTGTTGACATAGTAAATGTTTTATTTCGTTGTTTATATCTATATTAGTAGTGGCAAGAAGCACTTTTGTAATCAAAGGCAAATTATTAAATATTTTTGAACCTGAACTAATTACACTGTTTTTAAATAGTGTTGTTCTAAATACAGGACAGATCATATTAATACTATTACCTTGTATTGGTTACATGATCAATTAATTTAGATATTTTATCATGTCCCTGATTTTGTATACTAATAATAATGTAAAACATTTGTGTATAAATGGAAATTTTTAGACTGTTGGCTTTACATACTAGACTTGTTGTCGATTCGATTTATTTTTAAGATGCACAGAAAACCGATTTATTTTTAAGATGCACAGAAAACAAAGGAAAAAAAATGAGCGATAATTATTTTTATCTAGAACTGAGGGCCATGTACTTGCCCATATGGAAACACAGCATGTGAGGTGCGGATAACACAACGTATAGTATATATTAATCAAAGCTTCCTATGATATATTATTGCAGATTTTGTAAAGGATACCTATGAACTTAGAAAGAATGAGACTTGCCTGGTCAATATGGAACTTCCAGTGTTGGTTTTCATCCTCCCCAAAAATTAAAGTGACTGAAGTTAGAGGTGACTGTCCAAGAATACAGGAGAAATAGAATTTTTAACAGATCTGTTTTGAAACAGGTTGAAATCAGTCTTTGAAATATTGATATTTAATTTGCTAAATTGAATCCATAATTTTATTTCTTTTTTAGTTCTAGTTCTAACTTAGCATGTAGAGTGTCAATATATCATTTTTTTTTTTTTTATCTTTGAGGAACAAGGTTGTGTCATTAGCATATATAAGGAAGTGTGTGATTCACCTACGGTCGTCTGCTGGTCACCCAGCCAGCCTTTACCCTATAGAAAGAGCTCAGAGCTCATGGTGACCGATCTTTGGGTAGGACTGAGACCACTTACACACCACACACCGGGACAGCGAGGTCACAACCCCTAGAGTTACATCCCATACCTACTTGCTGCTAGGTGAACAGGGGCTACACATTAAGAGGCTCGCCTATTTGCCTCGCCGCGTTCGTGTGTGTGTGTGTGTGTGTGTGTGTGTGTGTGTGTGTGTGTGTGTGTGTGTGTGTGTGTGTGTGTGTGTGTGTGTGTGTTAAGTTTACAGGTAAGAATATTGATTGGAATAATGTAAGGTTCAGACATGTCATGCTGGTAATTTCTTTAAGCAGTCAATCAGGATAATTGTCAAGCACAAAGCCATCCCAGCCACCCTCTCCCTCCGCTGGCCAGGTGCATCGCTCGCCCGCCGCTCCTGCCCTGAATTGGTTTGTAAACTGTTCTGGGATTGGTTCATCTCACGCTCTGCCCTTCACACACCATTCTCCCTGCTGTCAGGTGTAGTGTAGCACCCGTGGGAGGAGGGGAGAGAGAGGCTGGAAGATCAAGGGAAGTAGGGAAGGAAGTGAGACGAAAAGAGGCCAGGGGAGAGGGCAAAATCAAAGGAAAGTAACTGTAATTTGTCATAAAACATGTGTAAGGTACTGAATACACTATCACACATTTCTTAATTCTACACAGTGATGTTTTATTTGTACGGAAAACTTTATCGCTTACAATCTTGCAGTGTTGTACGCATTGCAGTGGGCAAGACGCTTGGAAGCAGAGGGGGTGGGGAAAAAGAAGGCATCATGTTGCATTCTGGTATGATGACACACACACACACACACACACACACACACACACACACACACACACACACACACACACACACACACACACACACACACACACACACATGATATAATAGTTACAATGTTGCTAATTACAGGAATGATAATAACCGTGGTTTCTTTCTGCATGTCACTGATTTTTCCTCTCATCATATTTTCAGTCATGAATACTATTATAATGATTATTACAGTCATTGTTATTAGTATATTCAGCATTGTTATTAGCACTTGTATAAAAGCAAATTTTACAATAATTTTTGTTTTTACTATTCTGTTGTAAAATCTAGCCAGGCAGAGAAATTTGGCTGGTCACCTGGAATGACCCCCTCCCCACACTGCTCGCCAGGTCGGTGGCATCGTTCCCCGCTGTCACCTCACAGGCCAGGGTTCGCGCCAAGCTCGCGACGCTGACTTCACTGATGAGTGAGCAGTTACTGTCCTCTCTGAGCAAGAAGATGGGGTGTGGGATGCGTGGAAAATTTCAACCTCACCCAAAGATCGGGCTGTCACGACCTTTAAGTTTTCTCCGTAGGGTACACGTGGTCACAAGTCCAGCATGTAGTGAATTACACTCTGTAAAAAAAAACATAACTATGTTTAACTTATGCCTCGTCAGTGACGAGGCATAAGAACTTAACGCCGACAGCCAGCAAATCGGGAAAAGAGAGAGAGAGAGAGAGAGAGAGAGAGAGAGAGAGAGAGAGAGAGAGAGAGAGAGAGAGAGAGAGAGAGAGAGAGAGAGAGAGTTAGACCATACGATAACTGTAAAGTATGACCACTGCGTCACAAGATTTTAAGTTTTTCCTTTTAGGAAGCGATGCGTAAGAAAAAGAGATGAAAAGAAACTCAAAACATATCAATCATGACACAGGATTAAAACGTTACCAGGAAAGGAAAGGATTAACTGGAGAATGTGAAGTTGATAGAAACCTGGAGTCAAAGGATCAGACGTCAAGCTGCGACTCCCTTTTTCTCTTTTGTTCATTAGCGATTTTTCCTTTTTTCACGTTTCTGCTATTCGTTATTAAAAAAGAAAAAAAGAAAAAAGAGATTAATAAAAAATAAAAATCCATGAAAAATCTTTTAGTGATATAAGGGAATACAATAGAAGCTACTAGTGGCCATTAGGTCCTCAGATGGCAGTTCCTGTACGAGACATATGTATTGCTATCTATTATCCCTGTCCATAAATATGTCTAAACTTTTGAAGCTCGACTGCACTTAACAACCATAATCCTTTGCTTCATTTCCTGATGTTGGTGACCACAGTGCACATCAAAGCAAAGTAATGCCAGAATGACTTGTACAAATATTAAATTGTTCGTGACGTTTTCTTGTGAATCAAAACAACTACGTAATCGCGTCACTATACCCGTCTAACACTAAAACACATCCATACTGTGTCTTCACCTCAAGCCTTCACCTGCAGCCTGCTCATCTCATTTCCTGTTCTGTTCGTTCTTGTTCTTGTTCCTTTGTCTTATAACATGTGGTTCATTCAACCCTTCATCCTTTATTCATCCTTACCAGTTCTATTCTTACTTGAGACACGAGTTTAATCTTGTAGTGGCGGCAAAATGCTTCTTCAGCGGCCTCACGTCAAGAATTAATTAATCTTCAAAGAGACGCTTCTCCGTCCCGTCGGAAATTAAACCTGTCTCGTAGAAGTCGCGGAGTTTGCTGAGAGAGCTTTTTTAATGGCCTGGTCAGGAGGGAACAGCCATACTGAGTCCATTTTTCCTCATTCTTTGTTTTTTCTCCTCTCTCAAGCTTCCTCTTTACTGTGTGCCTTAACGAGTTTCAAGAGAAAGAGTAATGGCATCGATGTATCTTTTCTATCTTTTCATGTACACTTTCTTCTTTAAACTACTTTTTGTTCTTATTACATTTCCTGTTGTTCCTCTCCTTTATTTATTTTTTTTTATGCTACTGCCATTGTTAATCCAAATGTCCTTAGCTCTAATCTTATCCTTGTTAATATTGTTACTATCATTACAATTGTTTCCTGCAAATAAATAAGAGATGAACAGAAACCTTGAACCAGGAGGACTAACAAGTTGGGACGTATGGCACGAATACCCTGTTGTAATACGCAAGCCATTATTGCTGGCGGGATGAAGCAGAGACGCATTCTTTCAGGCCTCTGAAGAATGTGTAGATGGACTGTTCCCACGCTTTCCCCTCCTCCTTTCACGCATCTCGCTTTTTCTTTAATTCTCTTATTTTTAACAGTGTATTGTGGAGCAGGATTTTTGTTCTGGTAATTAGTGAAAGAATCTGTTTTATCCCTTTCTCTGCAGTGCATGTATTTTCTTTTCACGAATCAGAAAAAAAAAAAACGAACAAGGGAATAAAATCGCTCATAATGCCATTCCCCAACAGGAGTAGGAGAACCGAGAAAGAGATCAATTTATTTTTGAGGTGTCTTGAGGCTCCTTCGGAAACATTTCAAGTCGTAAGCAGAAAGGAATACAGGCAGAGGAGAAGAATTTCAGAGTTTACTTGTAAAGATGATGAAAAAAGAAAAATGCTGGTTAAGTAAGTTAATGAGGTGGAGAGAAAAGAGCTGTGGTCGCAGAACAGTTTAACATAATGTGAATGTGCAGAAGAGTTAAAAGGTTAGAGAATCAAGAGGTCAAGAATGTTGGGCGCATCTCCATGGTCGTCAGGAATGCTAGTAGGGTGCTGCACTATTTGGTCAGGTAAAGCAGCAAGGTTGAAAGTTCACTTCGTTGGTTACAAAAAAAAAAAAAAAAAAAAAGCCAAAGCTGATAGTGAACAATGAGATCTGAAATCATAGAGGTTTCAGCAAGGAAGAAATGGGTAAGAAAGTGCTCCACTTAAGAGGTTAGAATATTCAAAGATTTTTACATAGTCGGAGGAGTTGGCTGAGATAAAATGGCCTGATGAATTTCGTGACGTAATAATAACAATAATAATAATAATAATAATAATAATAATAATAATAATAATGATAATAATAAAAATAATAATAATAATAATAATAATAATAATAATAATAATAATAATAATAAAAATAATAATAATAATGATAGAGTACTCGTCTTTAAGTGCATTATCAATGCATGAAACGGATTATCCTAAAATGTATTCAGTTGAGTTACATCGATAATTTTAATTAAGCAAGTCCTCGATAAATACTTCATATAAAATCCCAGGTTGTCACTACTGCTTCAGAATAATCACGTATTTATTTTTTAATCTCCATAAAGAGCTTTCATTTTCCGAATTTATCATATTTATTGCATATATTCATAAATATACTTATTTATCTTTTCTTCTTATTATTATATATCATGGCAAACTGCGTCTATTAGTTGGCATGTTTAACATCACCATCCCTACTACGCGGCACGGATAGTCCCAAGAAGATGGTCACTACTGCCATTCTACATGTACCTGTGTTGAGGTGCAGATCACCACGGGCCCTGATGGTCAAAAGCCACCAGCACAATTTCTTAAACCTGAGCTTGTTGCAATACGGAGCAGAATATCGCGTTTCGTGGGGAAAAGAAGATTGATAGTGGACTGAACAGAGATGAAAGATGTTAGACTACTGTCGTCTTGCAAACACCAAGCGAGACACCAGGCACTGGTCTTTTGTACAGCACCTCCAGATACTACATTATACACATATGCATCATCACATCAGGAAAGCAGCAGCCGTTGACTACAGCTTTCGCTTCTTTTATTCTAAACCTGGTTTTCCTGATATTGTACTGTAGTTAGTGTAACATCATTAAACAAAACAACCCTAAAGATCTATTAGTGATCAAAATTAATTTGTATAACCGTAAGGGAGAGGCTTTCGCTCCTCTGCAGTAAAACCTATATATCTATATATCTTCATACAGAACTAATTGCTAGACTGTGCTTCATTTTAACGTGATAAGTCCATGGACATGCACTGGCAACGGAATATAGACAGCTTCATCACACTTTTACGTAAAATATTCAGTGAAACTGTTCAATGGTATTAAGTTTACAGATCTTAACTGGCTGAAAATGGTGAGTGTTTACATTGACATTTTGTTTGTGGTTTTAACTTAAGGTACTTTAATGAGGAAATGTAACAGAATTTTATTTCGAAATCTGCATTTTGTTTCGGAGTGCAGTAAAAGATGTAGGGATGAGTGAGGGAAGACTGAGGGAAGAAAAGAAAGATTTGAGTGGTTAGGTAAGGCAATGTGAGGGAGCGGAAAAGTAAGAGTGAAGGGAGGTAAACGAAGCATGGGGAAAAATGGGATGGGATTTAGAGGGAATAGAATTCAAGGCAAATAAAACTATCAGCTGAAAAAAAAAAAAAAAAAATGTGAATGAGGATGGGAAGAGTAAAACGTGTGGGCAGAGCATTTGAACCTGCGAATGATAATATAAGGAGGTGAAGAGAAGATCAGATGAGCAGAGAGGAGTGACGGAACACAGCAGCACCACAGCGAGTATAACAGATTGGCATCAAGTGAATCAATTAATGTAAATTTATAGTCGTCAGTTGAGGCCGGCGAGTCGTTCCCTGCCTCGCTAATTGCTACGGGTAATTATATGCGATAACACATTAAAAAATAAAAATAAAAAATAATAAAATAAAATAATAATAATAGAAATAATAATAAAAATGACAAAAGATAACAGTAACAACATAATAATAATAATAATAATAATAATAATAATAATAATAATAATAATAATAATAATAAAATATACAAGTGACATGATTTATAATTAAGGAGAGAAGAAAAATATTTCGAGCCTACATGAGTTTTGGAAGGGAATCTGCGTTTATTAGAATAACTAAAAAAAAAAAAAATACAGCACGCCGCACTGTGTCTGACCCAGCGGTGATTAAGGAAGGTTACTGTAAACAACTATGATTCTCTCTCTCTCTCTCTCTCTCTCTCTCTCTCTCTCTCTCTCTCTCTCTCTCTCTCTCTCTCTCTCTCTTTCTATCTCGATGAAACAGCCAAATACAAGGCCACGGATTTTTCTACATTATTACTACAGTTGTTGTTGTTGTTGTTGTTGTTGTTGTTGTTGTTGTTATTATTATTCTCATCCTCACCACCATCATCATCATCATCATCATCATCATCATCATCATCATCATCATCATCACCATCATTCTATTTATTCCTTTTTAAGTCTGACGATAGCAATCCAAATTCCTGAAGCTTCACTTAAATAACCTAGGAACAGAATCTCTCCCGGTGACGTATTGATGTCTTCCTGCCCAGCTACCCTGGAGGCTGGCTGGGCCTTCCACCAGATCGAGTCAGACGGGGACTAATAGCACTGTCGGAATACTCGTATATCTAAAGTAATAAATGTGTCCAGAGTCGCGCTTCTGACATCTCCGCATCAACAAATACAATTTTATTATGCGTTAATGCCAGAAGTATTATTTCAAAACCTACCCGTGCAATCATGAACGACTGATTGACTGATTAATTGAATATTCTTGACATGGTTCCGCAACATTGAGTGTCATGTGCGCTTTAAACAATGACAAGAGGAAGTGTTTTGGCATCAAATAATCATGCATCACCTTGAATGTGTCCTTGCCTTCGTGTTATTTTTGTGCCGCTTGTTGTATTCTGAGATTTAAGATATGCAACTGATTGCTTGTATCTCTCTCTCTCTCTCTCTCTCTCTCTCTCTCTCTCTCTCTCTCTCTCTCTCTCTCTCTCTCTCTCTCAGACAAACGAAAAAGAAGTATAATATTGGTGAACTTATCTATACCTGAACTGATCTAATTTGATACAATTCCAATAACGCTATTGAACAAAGTAAGAGAGCTAAAGATTTTGAGCGCTGACTAACCAATAACTTAATTTACCAGACGATTAAGGAATCTAAGGTACGTCATAATATTCAGTCATAATCGAATCTGACCGAATGATTGAGATGTGTTTTGCTTCATCTTGAAGAATCAAGAGAAAGATCAAACATTATGAGCTTGGAAACCTGCAATTTTACTAATTTAATATCAAACAGCGAATTAGGAACCAATACTGGTTCCAGATCGGGCGGCTGGCAGATCGAGCGGCTGGATGTCAAACATGCCCAAGGTGGCGCACTGCAGCACACCATCAAGGCCTTCAGTGCCTCACTGGTAATTCCCATTTATTTCATCCTTCACGATTAGTTGGAGGGAGATCCTTGCCTTCCCTTCCATGAACACCGGGGACAACCTAGGACTGCCTGTCAGCCCTCAAGCTGATATTGAGGATCTACAAGACTTTAATGCAAATACTCTTCGTTATTAAAACACGCCTTTTTTAGTCTAACAAATATACACTGCCTGTAAAAAAAGTTGGCAAAATGCCCCAGGCATAAGGAATCTAATAAGTATTTTTGATCAATGAAAGCTGACCCCCACCTTTGAACCCTCTTTCAGAAAAAAAAAAAAAAAAAAATACTAGACAGATGGTTCTCTGACTTCGTTAACTTGTCAGAGATACCGGCCAAGATTCTTAACAAATAATCAACAATAATAGCAACGTACACAGTCCAATCACCGATAAATTGACATATGCGTCATAAACATTATAATGTTCTACACCACTCATGAACATTGCTATATCCAAGTCGAATTCGGAAGATATTGTTGGAGCCAGATGTACAAGTATTAAACTACTAAAAGTCAAGAATTCATGATAACATGGAGCGCGTGAGGACACAGGTTATTAGTGGGATGAATGTTAAATGAGGAAAACAAGAAATGGGAGATCGACCAGAATTCACGATGTTAAACGATCACCAGTATAGTCCTGTAGTAGAACCAGAGTTCATGGGTGCTCAGTGATGAATGGGGCGTACTAAGAAGAAAAGATGTAAATATATATATATATATATATATATATATATATATATATATATATATATATATATATATATATATATATATATATATATATATATATATATATATATATATATATATATATATATATATATATATATATATATATATATATATATATATATATATATATATATATATGGCAAAAAAAGAAGCATAAACCATAGGGTACTGACAAGAAAGAAATTTAGGTCAGGATAGAAAAACAATACTTCATGAAATAATTTCTGTACTAGTAGTATCGTACAGCTACCGTCCGCCTGCGCGCGCGCGGAAACACACACACACGCACACACACACGTACACGCACAAAAAAAAAAGAAAAAAAAAGTAAAAAGAAAGTGTCTCAGGATATAAGTCACCAAGATAGCGGCGCTCGCCAAGGGAGAAGCACGGTGGTACTTAACTCATACATAGCCTTGAGGTGCCTCGTCAAAGCAGGAACCGTTCCTTAGTAGACTGAATCTGACCTTTCATTTTTGACCAGCCCATGCCAAATGCAACACTCAATAAGTAAGTTGTTCTAAAATAAAGGATATAAAAATAAATATTCAGTGAATACACCTGTCCAACGAACACCAAAATACGTATTTCGCTTCGCCACAGGACAACTTGATTTTAAAAGCACATTTACTGAAACTGATTGGTGCAATCATGTTCTTCCTAAATCCTCAATTTCATATATTTTAGAGATTTTCATCCATCTTATTCAATCTTACCTTGATTTCCAAAAATATCACTTGGAGAACAAAATCAACCTAACCCCTAAGTAGAACAAAATAATAAAATAAAATAAACATGTACATACATAAACGCATCTATACGTTATGACAGTCGACACCCGCCATGTTTCCAGTGACGTGTGTCGACATGATGCTAAAAGCTGGGAATAGAAGGATGAATTACAATAATGTATAATAAAAGTTTCCAATGAAATTATCGTGTGTAGAAAAACAAATTCAAATCAACAAACACACACACACACACACACACACACACACACACAAAGATAATTTAAGGATACCTCGTGAAAGCTCAAGGTGTATAAAACAAAAACGCAGGAAAGAATGAGACACGAAAAATATTTTTATGATAGTGAACATGGTATGGATAAAAATGTTCGGAGTCAGAACAAAAACATGTTAATAAAGGAGGAAGGGGACGTAAGCAAGAGCAAGGATACGGAAAAAGGGAATGGAGAGAGTGAACAAAATAAAATGAAGGACGAAAATAAACGAAAACTAGAATAAAAGAGTTTCTGTTGGGAGAGTGCAAAATGAGATAACGCTGGGGAAGAGGCAAGAGGAAGCGTTTGGCTGGACCTGATAAGATGAAAGCGCGATGCCAGGAACGTGTTTGTGTTCCCACACCATACAGCAAACTGCAGCGGCAACAGCAACAACAATTCCAACAGCAACAGCTCTACAATAACAACAACGACGACGACAACAGTACACATTTCTTGGCTTTCTTTACCACTCACTCTGTAGTGCTGATAATTTCACTTGTAAGTGCAGGCGTGCTGCAGAATGTATGGTGCCACACGATCAAGAACCGAACGACACGAATATTTAATGTATAATCACTGTAACCTCCCGAAACGATAATTACTCCCAGTGAGGTCTAAAGCACTACTCAAGGGGTGCTGTGAACTTATCATTAAATCCAGCTGTGACCTCACTGAACGTTTCCCTTTGTGTCTCACAACACAAGGGGGCAGTCACAGCCTGCCCTCTAAAGACAACTCTCTTCCTCCACACAAAACTACAAGCACCTAATAACACACACACCCTTCACTCAAAAATTTTAAAATCACCATGGTGACTCCTACACCAGCCTCGGAGTCCCCATCTGGGGAGGGGACCATAAATGTCCCCAGGTCGGACTGCCTTTCTGTCAACGACCCTAAGTGTCTTGCCACCCCCCTCAACTTTTTCTTCATTAACTTCTGCAACGTTCGCGGTCTAAGATCTAATTTTCAATCTGTAAAACACCACCTCTCCTCTTCTAAACCTCATCTTCTTTTCCTCACTGAAACTCAGGTGTCTGAGGCAATTGACAGTAGCCCCTTTACTGTTCCCTCCTACTTTCTCTATCCTCATTTTCGATCCAAAGCTGGATGCTGCATTTATGTGCGCAATGACTTAACCTGCTCTCGTGCCCACGCCCTTGAATCTTCCGAGTTTTCCACCATCTGGCTACGACTACAGAGTCACTATCGAACTAAATTTATCTGTGCTGTATACCTTTCACCTAACTCCTCTGACTATAAAAAAATTCTTTAACTACTTAACTTCCAAAGTGGAGCACATTCTGACCCTCTTCCCGAACTTTTGCATAGATCTCCATTCTTGGAGACTTCAATGTTCACCACCAGCTTTGGCTTTCCTCTCCCTTCACTGACTATCCTGGTGAACTAGCCTTCAACTTTGCTATCCTCTACGACCTAGAGCAATTGGTACAACACCCTACTCGTATTCCTGACCGTCTTGGAGATACACCCAACATTCTTGACCTTTTCCTGACCTCTAATAATGCTTATGCTGTCACCCTTTCTTCTCCGTTGGGCTCCTCCGATCACAATCTCACATCTGTATCTTGTCCTATCGCTCCAATCCCTCCTCAGGATCCCCCTAAGCGAAGGTGCCTCTGGTGTTTTGCCTCTGCTAGTTGGAGGGACCTGATGAGGTATTTTGCTGATTTTCCTTGGAATGATTACTGCTTCCGTGTCAGAGACCCGTCTTTGTGTGCTAAGCGCATAACAGAGGTGATAGTGTCTGGCATAGAGGCGTACATTCCTCACTCTTTTTCTCGTCCTAAACCTTCTAAACCTTGGTTTAACACAGCTTGTTCTCGTGCTATACATGATACCACAAAAGGTACTTAAGCCTTCCATCACCAGAATCTCATGCACTTTATATTTCTGGCCGGAACCATGTGTAGCGGGACACAAGTCACCGCTCCTAGCACTCCGTTTTCTGTTAATTTTTCACCCTTCCGTTTTCACTCTCTCTACTGCACAGACTTATCTTTCATCTCTTCTTTCCTCACTTTATACATATCTATTACTTGTACACATTCTTTGCACGCTCTTTCACACATGTGTTACACATCTTCTCAATACATCTTATTACTCCTTTCTTCACACAGACATACACACACACATACACTCTCTTTTTCCATAATTTTGTATATATCATTTATTTTATGTTAAGTAATTTTGTATATATTATTCATGTTTTTACTGAATAAACAGAGAATACCCAGGCTAAGTTTCCTTTGCCAGAGCTACACTGCTATGACACTGGAAATTGTTACCCTTCAAGGACTAAACACTGCTATGACCAAGAGTCATAGTTGGGAGCCTACACTTCTCGCTTGAGCAACTTCCGGGCGGCCATGTAGCACCTCACCTTCGCTACACATGCCAAGTTTGTTCTCCAACTAGCCATAAACTCCTTCATTAACAGAAAGTGTCAAAACCTTTCAAGATCTAACTTCCCTCGTGACTTCTGGCATCTAGCCAAAAATATCTCCAATAACTTTGCTTCTTCTTCTTTCCCTCCTTTATGTCAACCAGATGGCACCACTGCTATCACATCTATTTCTAAAGCTGAACTCTTCGCTCAAACCTTTGCTCAAAACTCTACCTTGGACGATTCTGGGCTTATTCCTCCCTCTCCTCCACCCTCTGACTACATGCCACGTATTAAAATTCTTCGCAATGATGTTTTCCATGCCCTCGCTGGCCTAAATCCTCAGAAGGCTTATGGACCTGATGGGGTCCCTCCTATTGTTCTCCGAAACTGTGCCTCCGTGCTTGCACCTTGCCTAGTCAAACTCTTTCAGCTCTGTCTGTCAACATCTACCTTTCCTTCTTGCTGGAAGTTTGCCTATATTCAACCTGTTCCTAAAAAGGGTGACCGTTCTAATCCCTCAAACTTCCGTCCTATTGCTTTAATTTCCTGCCTATCTAAAGTTTTTGAATCTATCCTCAACAGGAAGATTCTTAAACATCTATCACTTCACAACCTTCTATCTGATCGCCAGTACGGGTTCCGTTAAGGCCGCTCTACTGGTGATCTTCTGAGTCTTGGTCATCCTCTTTTAGAGATTTTGGTGAAACTTTTGCTGTTGCTTTGGACATATCAAAAGCTTTTGATAGAGTCTGGCACAAAGCTTTGATTTTCAAACTACCCTCCTACGGCTTCTATCCTTCTCTCTGTAACTTCATCTCAAGTTTCCTTTCTGACCGTTCTATTGCTGCTGTGGTAGACAGTCACTGTTCTTCTCCTAAATCTATTAACAGTGGTGTTTCTCAGGGTTCTGTCCTATCACTCACTCTCTTCTTATTCATTAATGATATCCTAAACCAAACTTCTTGTCCTATCCACTCCTACGCTGATGATACCACCCTGCACTTTTCCACGTCTTTTCATAGACGTCCAACCCTTCAGGAGGTAAACATTTCACGCAGGGAAGCCACAGAACACTTGACTTTTGATCTTTCTAAAATTTTTGATTGGGGCAGAGCAAACTTGGTATTGTTCAATGTCTTAAAAACTCAATTCCTCCATCTATCAACTCGACACAACCTTCCAGACAACTATCCCCTTTTCTTCAATGACACTCAACTGTCCCCCTCTTCTACACTGAACATCCTCGGTCTGTCCTTTACTTATAATCTGAACTGGAAACTTCACATCTCATGTCTAGCTAAAACAGCTTTTATGAAGTTAGGTGTTCTGAGACGTCTCCGCCAGTTTTTCTCACCCTTCCAGCTGCTAACTCTGTACAAGGGCCTTATCCGTCCATGTATGGAGTATGCTTCACATGTCTGGGGGGGGTTCCACTCATACTGCTCTTCTAGACAGGGTGGAATCAAAAGCTTTTCGTCTCATCAACTCTTTTCTAACTGACTGTCTTCAGCCTCTCTCTCACCGCCGCAATGTTGCATCTCTAGCTGTCTTACCGCTATTTTCATGCTAACTGCTCTTCTGATCTTGCCAACTGCATGCCTCCTCTCCTCCCGCGGCCTCGCTGCACAAGACTTTCTTCTTTCTCTCACCCTTATTCTGTCCACCTCTGTAACGCAAGAGTTAACCAGTATTCTTAATCATTCATCCCTTTCTCTGGTAAACTCTGGAACTCCCTGCCTGCTTCTGTATTTCCACCTTCCTATGACTTGAATTCCTTCAAGAGGGAGGTTTCAAGACACTTATTCATCAAATTTTGACCACTGCTTTGATCCTTTTATGGGACTGGCATTTCGGTGGGCATTTTATTTTATTGGATTTTTGTTGCCCTTGGCCAGTGTCCTTCCTACATAAAAAAAAAAAAAGTGTCCTTCCTACATAAAAAAAAAAAAAAAAAAAAACAAGGAGAAAGTTTGCTGAATTTATAGTTTGCCTCACTGGTAAAGGGAAGTACGTGGTCTCTGGACGTAATATTTGTGTACAGAGAACTGGGGTCAGAATTATAGTGGACCAAAGGAGAATCAGACTAGTGACTGCCACTAAAATACAAAAATATCTCATGTGAACGTGACGTGTGAGTGAAGGCTGACCGGGAAATCTTGGTGGCTTGTAATAGTCTCTTCCATTTGAACAGATTCGATTTCAGTTCATTGGTTGTAAAGATCTCGGGCGTGGCATTAGGCGTGCTAACTAAACACCAAGGCCTGTTGTGCGATGACTCAGCAGAATCCAGTAACCTGTCATGATTCACCTTGGTAGAGGGTAAATTCGGTTTCTGCAGTGTCCATGTCAACTGTCTTCGATTTTTTTTCTACTTTTCTGTTTTATATTTCCTTGAATAACGTTCCCTTAATGCCAGAGGATGACTGAAGGTAAATAACGATGGCTGGTAACATTTAGGAACAGAAATGTGGAGCAGATTGTTAGGAATAAGTTCACTGAGCGGTGAACAGAAGACGTCATTCGAGGTGCGCTCCTTATGTGTTGCTGGCGCTTATTTTGCCACACATGCCATTCATCTTAGGTTGTCAGAAGCTGCTAAAGGGTAAATAGTGGTGGGCGATGATAAATAGAGATGAGAATTTTTAAGGAATAGGTAAATGCTGAAAACCGTGAAATAAGCGGTAATTGGTGGACTGCTTTGAGCATCTTGAGTGCCGCTGGCAATACTCAAGTCCATCTTCGGATGCTACCGAGGTAAAGAAGACACTATCAAGGACTGTGGATTCAGCTGTCATGTTGATGACGGTGCACAAGCTATATCCGTCTCTAAAATCTTTCAAAATTGGCATCTTGAAGACTCCTAAATTTTAACATCTGCCAAATTCTCATCGGTAATTACAAGACGGCTGCAGTTTCTTTCCAGCTTTAAGGGAATGACGTTGGGCGAAACTGACAAGCAAATCAGCACGTGTGGTTCATATTTTATTGTTCTTAAGTGCAGGTGGAAAAAGTGCACAAGGAAAGCGGGAAACGCCTTAGGGAAGGAGGCATCTTAGAAGATAATCTTCCTGTGCAGGAAGAGTCAAAAACAGAAATGATAACATATCTGAACATAGCAGGGAAAATGTGCTATCAAGATGGTGTCGTTGCCTGTCCTTTTCTTTTAACGTGACAAGTCCACAGATATCAGTGTCTCACAACCGTTTGTTTACAGCCAATACATTTCCAATACAGGGACAGAGCATATACATGTCATATATTTGTGTCATGAGCTGCAGAAGTGCCGCCACTGATCCTGGGCACGTTTATAGTACTAACAAATTGCAGCAGTGGGAATTTTAACTGTACTAGCCTTAATAATTGTAAATCACACTATTGATAGAGAAGAGAACTAGTGCAGCGCGGGAGTTATAGATACTAAAAAGGTACCTCGGCCTAGAAGACTGATTGTACATCCTTCCGTCAAGACACGAGAAGCACGTTTGCGACTGGCCCTGGCTGCAGGCAAGATATGGCTGCGTCTGCATTAGTATAATGTGCGAAGTGAGAGCAAAATCTATCAAATTTAGTAAAAGTAACATTATTTGGTGAGCTATATGTAAAACTGCATATCTGTCTTCTGGTTTGTTTTATATGTAGACCACTTCTTATCACTTATTTTCTTCACTAATTCGGGTGTGGGTCGTCATGTTTGCTATCCATTAACCCATCTCATGTTTTTGTTTCCAGCCGAATTAGATATTTTGAGCTGATTTAAGTTACCAGTGAAAACATTCTCTCAGTGGTAGTATTAGAAAATGAACTTCATTTTCATTCTCGCTTCGTAAGGAATACTCCTCTTCCCCTGTATCCTTTTAGTCATTCTCCTTTGTACAGATTCAAATAGACCTATATCCTTCCTGTAATATGGGGACCAGAAGTGCACAGCGTAGTCTAGATGAGGTCTGACCAGCGCCAAATATAACTTCAATATTACTTCGGGACTTCTACTTTTAACACTCCTAAAGATTAATCCTAATACCCTATTTGCCCTGTTTCTGGCCTCTATGCATTGCTTTCTTAGACGGAGTTCAAAGCTAACTATAACACCTAAATCTTTTTCGTACCCTTAACCTAGCAGAGGTTCATTGTTTATAGTGTACCTACAGTGTGGGTTTCCCCTACCTACGCTAAGTACTTTATATTTGTTGATATTAAACTGCATTTGTCATCTGTCTGTCCATTCGTTCATCCTATCCAAATCTGCCTACAAGGTGATGGCATCGATTATAGCATGCCAGAACATCAGTCTGGCGTGACAAGCACAATACTAAGCCTTCTAATATCATGGTGGCATTTACGTAGCCGTGTAACAGTGATGAAAACATTCTGTAACAACTTGTGCATTGCATTTGCTTACCTTGTTTCTGTAACGCTTCCCTTGCATTATTACTGTAATGTTTCCCCTAGATTGGTTTCATATTTATTGTATCTATACAGGTATTGTGTCAATGGCGGCATATGAAAGTTTTACATTCCTGTTTATTAGATTCCATTATAAGAGTTAAGGTGCTTTCCTGTTTCAAGACGCTGCAATAAATGGGCATTGTCTTGATTCAATATATTTTGAAGTTGATTATTTAGTCATTAACAAGTCATACTGAAAAAAAAAAGTATATTAACGTATTTCATCAATATAATACGTAGATGGTTACTTAGGTGTGTGTGTGCACTCAACGACTTGGCTTCCACCTCTTCTGCTGGCTCCCACCACCCGCAGCGGCTATCGATCACTTCTAAGAGGAGGGTTGGTGACTGGGCCGCGAGAGAACTTTCGGGAAAAGAGATTAAGAAGTTCGGGCGTGGATTCATTGCTTTTCACATTAAGGGTAATGTGTGCGCCGCCATTCCCGTCATCCTTCCTCTGTCTTCGCAAGTAAACTCCCCTCTCCCTTCCCCACACAATTTCATCCCACTCAAAAACGCCTCTTGTTTCATCTTCCTTATATTGTGAGCTTGCTATAGATCTACAGCCAACACTACCTGGACTTCTCGACATCTATGAAAGAACATCATCACGCATTCTCGCGGCTGTGGTGACTGTAAGCTGTTATGCTGGAAGCCGTGATATCTTGAAAACGTTAAATTAGAGAGAGACCCCTTGACCACTTGTATCAATGTAGCAATGGAATAAAAGATAAACTGCAACATTGATTTTTGCCATCTATTACCTTGTTAGATTTTAGTGCACCAAAACTGATCGACTGGTTTGGTGTGGTTCCGTCCTTCCTTGCCGCACGCGATGCATCTCAGCTGGCTCCAGGAACCACCGCTTTGAGTAGTGTACATTTACAAATTGTGCTCGTGATGTTTACAGTAACCTCAACTTCCAGAAGCTTAGGAAACCCTGAAATGTTCGATATCCTTTCATACATATTTACAAGCAACGAATACACGGCTGAATAATTATTTTCTTTTCTTTTAAAAGGTATGATTTCTAGGTGTAAGAACAAGGCATGGGCTACTACTAGGGTAATGCGTCTTTACTACAGTTGTACGGCAGTATGGCATTATCTGTGACGATGAGTTGAAGACTAGTTTCCCACTAACTCTAAAATGTTTCAATTGAATTCTGGTTTCAAGAGACCGCACGAACAGGAGGCAGTGGCGCATTGCAGGAATTCAGTGCAGTGTTGGCGGCGGGAACAAGCGATAGTGCTTCTGCTAAACGGAAAATCTACGCCGCCTGTCCATCTATCCATTCGAGGAACCGTCCCACACCGAGAGGGCAGAAGCATTCTGAAGGCCACACACAGAAGGTCTGATTGGCGCTGCAGGTACCCGAGTTTACAGCCTTCTTATGACGTCATCAAGTGTAATGGTCGTTAGCTCCCTGGAGTGCCATTAAACTGCCTACTTCTTTGCGCTCTGAGGGTTTTATTGCGTTGTTAAAAGGCGAAGTAAAGAATTTCAGAGCTGCAGGAAAGAAACAAGAAAAAAAAAATTGATGACAGAGTGCGGAGTACAGACACACGGCAGCACTGCAGGTCAATTAAAATACATCAAACACCGCCATCAACATCACTGCCGCCACGACCACGCCTGAGTGACTGGTGAAGGTGCCGCAACATTGAGATCACATGACGCTGCACTTCAAGACGTATAGGAATGTCTAAAAAGTGCTATAAAACAATATATATGGTTATAAAATAAAAGTGGAAAGGTTAAAAGCTAAAATATACAAGGAAATAAAAAAAAGTTTCTCCATAAATAGACTTACCTTATACTCAGAGAGAGAGAGAGAGAGAGAGAGAGAGAGAGAGAGAGAGAGAGAGAGAGAGAGAGAGAGAGAGAGAGAGAGAGAGAGAGAGAGAGAGAGAAATGTAATTTCTGCAACACCTGTGACCATCATATTTTCAGTTCGTCGAACATCACTGAATTTTCTTGAAGCCTCCCCTTCTATTCCCCAATGAAACACAGCAGGTATCTAAGGCTACTACCCACAGCAGTTCCTTTCCTGTTTCTTTACACTTTTTTCTGTTCTCATTTTCGAACAAAAGCAGCTGCTGTGTTCATGTCCACAACAAAATGACTTTCTCTCTTGCCAACTTTCTTGATTTTTTTTTTAGAAATTTCCACTACCTGGGCGGGGTTCAGTTTTAGTCACACTTAATTCATCTATGATATGCATCTCCAACCTACCTGATCAGATTACGTAAAATGTAAATGATTACCTCAATTCCAAAGTGGAGCACGTCCTAACATCCTTTACTTCCTGAAATATCCATACATGGACATTTCAATGTTCACTACCATCTTTGACCATCATCTCCTTTCAACTGATAAACCTGGCGAGCAAGTCTTCAACTTTGCTTTCCTCCACAACTCAGAGCGATTGGTGCAGCACCTTACTCGTATTCTTGGCCACCTTGAGAACAGATCCTTTTCTGACTTTCTAACTCTCGACTTATCTGTTAAATTGTTCTTTCCGATGGGCTCCTAAGTTCCCAACATTATTTTCGTGTCCTGTCCTGCAGCTGCAGTATTGTTTCTGGCACTACGCCACTGTTAGATGGGAAGATCTAACAAGATATTATAAATCTGAAATGTCTCTTATTTCCGTAATCCCTCTCTCAGGCTAGCTATAGGAACACTGAAAAAAAAAAATCTAAATGAATGTGAATAAGACAGGGCGAACCTTATGTTGTCCAGTGTTTTAAAACCTCAGTTCCACTAACTACGCATCTACTCGACATAACTTCAGTGACACACGGAACTGTTCCCATCCTCTGCAGTAATCATAATTGGTTTTCCTTCTCATAAAAGAGTCTACTATAAAATTCACATCTGTCATGTTTAAACAGCTAACATGTTTCCGTTTCTTTTCCTCCTCTTGGATGCAACTTCTATGTAAGGGCCCTCATATGTATGGAATGCAGCTTCCGTAACTCAGTTACTTTACACAGGATGAAATGAACTCCCCTCCTTTACCTGAATATCTTTAATTTTACACACTCCACTGCAATGGTGTATCGCTTGCATCTTCAACAGTGATTCCATGATTATTATTTCTCTGAATTTGCTAACTGCATGCCTCCACTCACCTCCTGTTGACTCGCTGCACAAAACTTTCCATCTTCTTCAACTCCTATTGTCCACCTCACCAATACAAGAGTTGACATGTATCTCCACTCTCTCGCCTCTTTCACTGGCGAGCCCTGGACATCTCTACACGTCTCAGATTTCTTTCCTCTTACTTCTGAACTGTCTCAAGTTTTGAAATTAAACTGGTGAAGGTTTTTGAAATTAAAACTTTTGTGGAAAAAATAAGTGAACTTTTTTTGTGTTCTTTTTGTGTTCTTCACCAGAAAAAAAAGTGCTGAATAACAGAGAGAGAGAGAGAGAGAGAGAGAGAGAGAGAGAGAGAGAGAGAGAGAGAGAGAGAGAGAGAGAGAGAGAGAGAGAGAGAGAGAGAGAGAGAGAGTGTTTTGCTTGGATGGTATGGAACGGACATTCACATAACAGAAATTTGTGGACGAGATTTGGGGGAGGCCTTTGGTCTCTCTCTCTCTCTCTCTCTCTCTCTCTCTCTCTCTCTCTCTCTCTCTCTCTCTCTCTCTCTCTCTCTCTCTCTACACACACACACACACACACACACACACACACACACACACACACACACACACACACACACACACACACACACACACACACACACACCTCATATGCGCGCTTGTGTACCCAAAGAGTATCATTTGCTGTCTGCTTCCTTTTTAATTTTTTAATTATTTTTAATGACTGACTAAATTACCGACAATTTTGCAAAATAACCGTTTTTCGTGTGTTTTCGCCAAATAACTAAACATTTACCGTAATTTCATACTTAATAGGATATTTTCTATTTGCAAATTGACCTAAAATTGAACAAGATAGCTGATTTCGGAAACATATTTGTAATGAATGAATACATGAATAGATATAGATAGAGAGATAAATAAAGTTTTAAATTATTGCTGAAAAGCGAGGAACAAAAAAAAACACGAGAATAGTAAAGAAAGGGAAAATTTTCCTCCGGCGAAAGAAAAAAAGTGTAAGAAGCACCGTGGAACTGAGGCACGGAAGAATAAACAGAAAGTTTGGTCGAGTACTTGGTGAAAAAGTTTTCGCGGGACTTGGAAAAAGTTGTGCTATGAAATAAGACAACAAACACACACACACACACACACACACACATATATATAGAGAGAGAGAGAGAGAGAGAGAGAGAGAGAGAGAGAGAGAGAGAGAGAGAGAGAGAGAGAGAGAGAGAGAGAGAGAGAGAGAGAGAGAGAGAGAGAGAGAGAGAGAGAGAATATACAAGGAGTGAAGAGGTACTGGTGAGTGGTGACGAAGACAACTGTGACAAAAGTAACACTGCACAACAATATGATGAATATAAAACACTCCTTGTAATGAGGTAATCAGAAATGAAAGCCAATGAATAAAACAGCGAAGTCAAAAGATGGGAAAGAGACGCTTAAGGAAGAAGAGAAGAATATAAACGAATCAGGTTAACTCCGAAGCTTCTAGACAAGATTAGATTAGTGTGGGAATTGTAACCTGATTTAGTGGAGAGCATGAGAAACAAACACGTATAACCAAACACCCTCTTTTGTTCCTTTGTGTTTCAATCCTAACTTAAATGGTACCCGGCTGTTGAAGCAATGTTTATTATACTACAATTTCTACGTACACTTGCCGGGCTGCAGGCGACGCTGTTTCACACTCTAGGTATTTGCTCGCAGGGCTGAGGGCGACACTTTCACACTGCAGGTATGTGCTTGCTGTGTTCACGTGTTGCACTGGCACGGAACAACGTCTGTTTATTTTACTGCATGACAATTTACTAATTACGTACGCTACATATGAGAATACGAAATAAACAAACAAGAAATAATGATAATAATAATAATAATAATAATAATAATAATAATAATAATAATAATAATAATAATAATAAATAAATAAATAAATAAATAAATAAATAAAATAAACTGAAATGAAAAATGTCCAAGAAAAAGTGATATGAAAATATGCAGGAAAAAAGTTATATGAAAGCGTGAAAGAAAGTATGAAAAAGCGTCGAACCCAAGAGTCTTTCACAGCAGGACTTTAAAGCAAAGCCAAGCAAAAGTCACTGATTGAAACTACGTGACGCAACAGCAAGACTGTTATGGAGAAGCATGCCGAAATGGTTCAGGTTCGAATATAAGAATAAAACGAAATTAAAATAAGCTAAAAAACATAATAATAGCAATTCAAAAATATCAAGCAACTAGATAGCTGGTAAAGCTTCCAATTACTGCGCCATTACGAGCCAAGGTTTATGTAGTATATTCACCAACGCTCTCTTATGGGAAATATCATAGGGAATTTGTCTTGTTGCAGTCATAGTGTCTGTGTCTGGTGCATATCCTTATCAGTGAATGATGTCACGTCCCCATTGAGCTGTCTACTGAAACAGTGAAAAACTGATCTGAAGGAGAGATTCATTATTAACCATGAGAGACCTTCGCTGAGCAGGGGAATCGAACCCATGGCCAGAACAGGACGGTGCTGTGCCTGATACGATCGTCGGATCCCAAGATAATTTTGGAGTCTTTGTATTTCCAGTCACTACATCGGGAAGGGCATCTGCTTCAGGACCATGTCCTGAAACACTTCTGCGCCGCACGTACACTACATTTAAAAGTGTGTAATTGAAGTTCAATGGATTCTTAAGGGTATACTTGTGGTTCTTGTTACAAATTAACCAGATTTATTCATTATTAATCAGAGAAATACTCTTGAAAACCCGGCTAATCATCTCTGTGACCTTTGGAAATAGTCGTGGTGAGCTAGCGTTTCAGAATACGAGCCTTACTGTCACCGTTATCTATTCCCCCGCTACCAATGCACTGTTCCCTCTATTCTCTTTCACTGGCAAACTCAGGAACTCTCACCTTGATTTTTTTTCATACCAGTTAGATTATTTCCAGAGAGAGAGAGAGAGAGAGAGAGAGAGAGAGAGAGAGAGAGAGAGAGAGAGAGAGAGAGAGAGAGAGAGAGAGAGAGAGAGAGAGAGAGAGAGAGAGAGAGAGAGAGAGAGTATCGAGACAGAAAATAAATTGCACAACACGCCTGGAACCTTTTACACTCATCTTTCTAAGGATCACCGATTTAGAGAGATTTTTCAGTATTTTTAACTTATTTTTTTATTCCATATACAACACCTGTCCCACCTTCTTTGTTCTTAATTTGCATGTGTGTGTGTGTGTGTGTGTGAGAGAGAGAGAGAGAGAGAGAGAGAGAGAGAGAGAGAGAGAGAGAGAGAGAGAGAGAGAGAGAGAGAGAGAGAGAGAGAGAGAGAGAGAGAGAGAGAGAGAGAGAGAGAGAGAGAGAGAGAGAGAGAGAGAGAGAGAGATGAGGGTGATGAAACCTGGAATTCAATATAAGGACGTGAGCCTGAATTTCAATGGGAAACGAAATTGTAGTTGTACCTTAACTATGTGACACTAATTTGCTTGAAGTAACCCGAGGAAGAAATATTATCGTGCGTGTGAGCATGGGAGCGTGAAGCGACGATAGCTGGCGTTTCAGTAAATGCACCAATCTCAAACTAAATTAAGCGCAATATAGAGGAAATAACAAGTGTTGCTCTATGGCACTGCATGTATGGTAGAGGAACGATGGGCACGTGTCTAAGCAGTCGGAGGGTCGAGCAATGTATGTAGAGGGTCACTGAGAGAAAAATCAGGTAAAGGTTGAGAGAAAGCATATATT
>NC_087151.1:13170000-13190000 GCF_035594125.1 Scylla paramamosain
CACGCATATACGTATACGTTTTTACTTATTCTTTTAGTTTGTTTTACTGCGTTGACATGACTGGCAACTACATGTATTTATCACAAACTCAAGTACATCACTTCATTGCGGCATGCGCAAGACTGTATCATGCGCAAAAATGTTAACACAAGGCGAAGCTATTATTCGTTTAACGTATCTCCTGACACTTAACCATGACAGTTTTTGACATCGGGGCTCTGCACGAACGGCCAATGCGCTGAACGTCTGCCTCACACACACCACAACCAGAAGAGATGAAGCAGCCCGATGTTTTACACTGGACGGCTGATGGAAGATGACGCCACCTGTACCAGTGCATAAGTCTGGACGGATTAAGTAAGAAATTAAGAGAGTAAGCAAATAAGTAAGAAAGTAAGTGAGTGAGTAAATTAAGTAAGTAAGTAAGCTTCTTGACCACACAATACAAACAAAATAAAACAAGTAAAAAGCAAAAAAAAAAAACAATAAAACGATCATAACATTTAAATATATAGGATATTCGTAGTCCAGACATTTTCTAAGCACATCAGTACTCAAGAAAACCGTTACACAGTGAAGAAGAGAAAAGAAAAATGACGCCAGGAAGACGTCGGATGTGACGTAGTTTCGTTACGAGCGTTTTTGTTGCGGGACGGTGTTACCTGCCTGTGTTCTCCTCGCGTGTCTGTAACCGCCTGGGGGCCTCGCATGACGGCGGTGACCTCGGGTAGAGCGTCCCAGGAAGGAAAAGTATCCTCTCGCTTCCTCGTTGACTTTATGTACCTTTTTTGGCACACGCACGCACGCACGCACGCACGCACGCACGCACACACACACACACACACACACACACACACACACACACACACACACACACACACACACACACACACACACACACACACACTTGTAGATCGGTGATATTGAAGCACTTCCAAACTGAGGGTCTGTATGAGTTGCGCGCCTTCGGAAATAAAAGTGCGTCGTAAACAGATGAAGGGTTTAGACAGCCGACGGGCTTAATGTACAGCACGGTCTTCACGTGGTCACTGTGTTGGAGATGCTATTCTCGCTGTCACTGGGTTACAGATGTACTCCTTGGGAGCCAATCATTAATTCTCGCGCAGCTTTACAAAAGAAACGACAGCTCATCTCTCTCTTAAAGACCATCTCCCTCTCCTCTACAAATGTGTATTTACACTAAGCTGATAAATTCTTTGAAACAAACTCACACATTCATTCCAAATTCTCCTTAACAAATTCAGCTCTATTTTACCTAACTCTTGTGAACCAGAACAAAAAGTTTCTCTAATCTCCGCGTCGCACGGCCCTCAGGTGTGCGTGGCTCACCTGTAATAACCAGAAACGGGCGGCGCCGCAGCTCGCGCTGACATCATTAACCACGTTATGCGCGATAAGAGGTGATTCCATAGGTATTGGCATCATTATGGTAATTAGCGGAACCCACAGGTGAGTCACGCTCCTCTAACCTGTCTTGGTATAAACTGCTAGAAAATGACCACTTATTTTAATTCATGCTCTGCTAACCTTATTATTATACCCATCTGGCCGGGCCGGGTTACAGGTGAGGTGGTAAATTACTTTCAGTACCTGGCGCGGGAAAAGAGATAAAATTAGAAAGTGCAGCACCGGATAGTATAATAGCATGATAAACCTTTACGAAGGAAAAAAAAGACATAAAGGGTGAATTTCTTTCTGGAAAATAGCTCGACCGGGAACTAGTAGAGAGGGGAGGCAATATTTACATGCCTTGACGCAGCGGCCCCGCTCCGGGAGGGGGCGGAGTGCGACGGCGGGGCCGGACACTGCTGCAGGATAGGGCAGGAACAAAAATGAAAGAAGGATGGAACAAAGAAAGAGAAGAAGGAGAGAGGACGAAAGACAGTTGAGGAGGAGGGAACGACTGTAGAAAAAGAAGAGGAAGTGAGAGAGAAAAAAGTTGAGTGAACACGTAGGCACCGGACACGGGAGGAAGAAACATGCAGGAAGGCGAGGGCAGCAAGACTTGGACAAGAGGCGTCGTGCACTCATCTTGCCGCGCCCTGTCTTGCCCATCACTGGCTTGTGTCATGCAATCTCACCTCGCCCAGCTGATGCAGAAATGACGTCACCCAAAACCGATGATTCTTTTAAAATAATTACGTTCTGGATTATTTGATGATTTTCCTGACTATAATTACGCATGTCTGTAGATACATTGCGGCACAGAGAGCTTAGAGATTATATAGTCCAGGGGTCTTTCACAACCAACACACCAAATCCTTTTGCTCAAGAAAGACAAAGTGGCTGCTGACCAGTGAACAACTTCTCGTGGTGTGAGCTGAAGAAACTAATTAATGTGAAGATATTAATGTATTAACGAGAGAGAGAGAGAGAGAGAGAGAGAGAGAGAGAGAGAGAGAGAGAGAGAGAGAGAGAGAGAGAGAGAGAGAGAGAGAGAGAGAGAGAGAGAGAGAGAGAGAGAGAAACAGAAAGGCACGCTGACAGACAACCAGCTGGCCAGATAAACAGATTCACAGGAAGATGGACATAGAATTGTAATTACCTTCAGACTCACGAGAGAAAATCCCACCTTACATGCAATGTATTTCTTTAAGAACCTGAAAATAGTGAAAATACTGGTAGATTCCACTAGGTTAAAAGAAGGCTTATACATTTTTACTTCTATAAAGCACGATATTAATAGTGTATCATTAAACACACACACACACACACACACACACACACACACACACACACACACACACTCTCTCTCTCTCTCTCTCTCTCTCTCTCTCTCTCTCTCTCTCTCTCTCTCTCCCTAAGTTTATCGTTAGCATTATCTGACTCAAAAAGTGAAATGAATTTACAGAAATGAGGTCGAGAGAGAGAGAGAGAGAGAGAGAGAGAGAGAGAGAGAGAGAGAGAGAGAGAGAGAGAGAGAGAGAGAGAGAGAGAGAGAGAGAGAGAGAGAGAGAGAGGATGATGTAAAAAATAAAAACGAACTTACTGAATGATGTGTAGTGTCCCTTAGGGCAGTCGTGGTACTTGATGCTATTGTTGCTGCGATTCTTGTTGTAGGTCGTGGTGTTGTGAAAGTAGTACTAATTGTAAGAGCAGTTGACATAACTGTTCTTGTGACGCTCAAATTGCTCACTGTTCTTTCATTCCCTACAGCCAGACGAAAAAAAAAAAAAAATGCTGAGGACTGAAATGGTCGAGTTTGCCTGTTATTTACATTACCATGCATTACTGAAACCGCGAATCAATATTGTCAAAAACTGACCAAGGAGCATGTCAAATGAAATCGTTGGGATGATTTTCATAATGCGAAGTGAACTGAGACAAAGTGATTAATGAGTTTTCTTTTAATGACAGTTTCCATAAAAAAGAATTTTTCTGCTCGAGTTTCTGCAGCTTTTCTAATTTCGTTGTTTTATTTCATTCATTAAATGCATTTCTTTAGTGCAGCTCTGGCCACTTTCATATTACTTTGCAGGAAAGATCCGTGATATTTATAATTTTGTAATTTATCATTATTTTTTTTTCTGGAGATGGAGTTTAAAGTGTTCTCGAAACGTTACTGAATATGAAGATAGGTTCTCCTGGAGTTTCTTTTTTTGTTCTTAGAATTAAAAGGCTAAGCAAGCATTTCTGCCTAATTTATTTATTTCTAGGAGCGTTTGATCTGTCTGATTCGCGTCATTACAGGAATGAGACCCATTTGCAGTTAGATGCGTCAACCAACGCGAAATGGCCTGTGTATCCACCTCGGAAAGTAAGAAGACTTAAAATGATTCCATGTTTATTAAATATAATCAGCATAATATAAGATACTGACGAGTCTGTCTTGGCAGCGTGTGGGTGAGTTCCCGCACTATGCCTTTAAACCACTCACTTTTTTTTTTTACCCAAAATGATACTTTTTGCAAGCCATATCTCACTGTTTAAAATATTTTCTTTAAGGCTTTTTATACATCACTGCTGCATACGTGTCCCTGGTGTTACACTAAAAGCGTCATGTTTGTCTCGTATTTATGCATCTCTGTGATGAAATATTAGGTTAACACGAACTCATTTCGGAGTGGTTGAGGAATTATCTCTTTTTTTTTTTTTTTCAAGTAAGAGCCAAGGACAACAAAATTATCAGAAAAAAAAAAAAATAAGAAAAGGCCCACTTAAGGGCCAGTTCCGAAAAGACTGCCGAATAGAAAAGTCAGATGACGGCGAGGATAAGTGTCTTGAAACCTTCCTCTTGAAGGAGTTCAAGTAAAAGGAAGGAGGAAATACAGAAGCAGGCAGGGAGTTCCAGAGTTTACCAGAGAAAGGGATGAAAGATTGAGAATACTGGTTAACTCTTGCATTAGAGAGGTGGAGAGAATAGGGGTGAGAAGAAGGAAGTTTTGTGCAGCGAGGCCGCGGAAGGAGGGGAGGCATGCAGTTAGGAAGATCAGAAGGGCAGTTAGCATGAAAACAGCGGTAGAAGATAGCAAGAAGTGCGAGGATGAGAAAGAGGCTGAAGACAGCCAGTTATCGGAGAAGAGTTGATGAGACGAAAAGCTTTTGATTCCACCCTGTCTAAAAGAGTGGTATGAGTGTAACCCCCTCCCCCCATACATGTAAAACATATTCCATACATGGACGGATAAGTCCCCTGTACAGAGTTAGCAGTTGCGGGGAAAGGGGTGAGAAACATCTTCTATGAAGTTACTTCATAGAAGTTGTTTCAGCTAGAGATGAGATGTGAAATTTCCAGTTTAGATTATAAGTAAGGGACAGACAGACCGAGGATTTCAGTGTAGAAGAGGGGGACAGCTGAGTGTCATTGAAGAAGCGGGGATAGTTGTCTGGAAGGTTGTGTTTAGCTGATAGGTGGAGGAATTGAGTTTTTGAGGCACTGAACAAAACGAAGTTTGCTCTGATATCTGATATGATGATTCTGACCGTGCTGAAAATTATCTGCAAAAATCTACTGAAGAGTAGCCTTGCATTTGGTCACTTCCATGCCTTTGGTACCGACACCAGGGCTTCACCCACGGCTCCCCACGCTCTTACGTGGATAGTATTCTTACTTATGTATAAGCCGGCAGTGGAGGGGATTTATCCGTGCTGAGTGGTCGGCTCACGAAGGGTGAGCTGGTGAAGCTGGGAATTTTCTACGGTCGTCGAGTGGCAGAAGGTCGCTCTTATGCTGTCCATAAAAAAAAAAAAAAGTCAAGTACATATGGGAGCACCAGAGAGTAGCGTGAACCTCTAGAACGCGTCACGTAAAAAGAAAAAAAAAAAAAAAAAATCCTATCTTCATCACTATGAAACGTCGTCACGACCATCCAGGTTTCCAGAAAGAGTCCAGCAGGCCGACCACTCAAGTCTCCAGGAACAAGCCTACAGGTGCTGCAAGGCCCATGACCTCATTCACTGGGGACTAGTCATCTTCTCCGGAGCTGCCCTGGCCAGTTGTTGACCTCTACACTTCTACTCCGTCACTTGGTGGAGAGTTGAAGATTAACAAAGAACCTGGGAGTGAGGAAGAGGGTGGCAACAATAAAACGGAGGTAACATAGATACAATAATGAGTAATAATAAGGATGAAAACAGCAACATAAACACAAAAATATTTTTTTTCTAAGTTCCTAACCCTTCTCACCAGCGCTCTACCCACGCAGCTGCGGCCCATCATCCATCACCCGCCCCTCACAGCAACTGGCTGCGCCCTTACTGGACACCTCACCCGCGATACGAACGAGATACGGACCAGGTCACCTCCACACTCGCAGCAACTTCAATAACCATCAAGTAAACTCCGGAACTGTGTATCTGTTAGAATATGTCTTCTTTCCTACGACTTGATCCGTTTTAAAGGTGGCGAATGGAGACATCTCTGGTAATGAATTGGCTAACTTTTTTTGGAAACTACTTTTATAATATATATATATATATATATATATATATATATATATATATATATATATATATATATATATATATATATATATATATATATATATATATATATATATATATATATATATATATATATATATATATATATATATATATATATATCTTTCTTTTTTTTTTTAACTGCAAATCAAGTGAACGTTTTTTCTACTTATACGTCCTTGGCCAGCTTCCTGGACCCATAAGAAAAATATGTGCATATATATTATTCACAAATTCCACTTGCCACATCTATAATTCTAAAATTTATACTCATATTTCCAATTTAACTTTAATCTTAATAAACCGCGTATCATTACCACATTGGTTATTATGACTTATAAAAAGTATTGCATTTGATTCCTTTCACGCTACAGCCGTTGTTTACGCTGCACTGAGTACGTGTGGAGCGTCAGCAGCAGCTGTGGCCTCGCTATCCTGGGAGGAGCGGAAGGCTGGCACGCACTTCCTTTTGCATATTTATACTGTTTGTGTGGACGTGCGTGTGCTTGTTCATAGGAACCAGAGATGGTCAACGCTACACTGACGGATGCGCAAAACAAGGAAAGTGTGTGTGTGTGTGTGTGTGTGTGTGTGTGTGTGTGTGTGTGTGTGTGTGTGTGTGTGTGTGTGTGTGTGTGTGTGTGTGTGTGTGTGCGTGAGAAGGAGAGAGAGAGAGAGAGAGAGAGAGAGAGAGAGAGAGAGAGAGAGAGAGAGAGAGAGAGAGAGAGAGAGAGAGAGAGAGAGAGAGAGAGAGAGAGGCAGGAGACCAGCACTAGCGCAGGTCAAGTACAGTACAGCACCGCCTGGAGCTAAGTAAGGGTGACCCACCAGTATACTAGAACACTTCAGAAGCAGCAGAACTTGAAGTAGCCTCATTATACGAAGAGAGATTTTTTACTCCGATGCAGAACCCATCTCGAAGTTTTCCCTCTGTGATAAGAAACCGTATTCTGAAACACTTCTGCGTCCCACGCTGACTGTACTTTCAAAAGGCTGTTGTTCAAGTCATACTTTTTTTTTTGGTGTGTTTTTACGATTCTAGTGACAGATTAACAAGATTTCTACGTTATCAACAGAAAAAAAAACACTTTTTGAGAACCCGAATAATTGTTTCAGTGGCCTCTGAGAATAGTCATGATGATAGAGAGAAGAGTTTCAGAATACGGGCCCAAGAAATGAGGGTGAAATAGTGTATCCCTGTGGTGTATTGCTCGATTCTTTCTCTCACTGTAAGCAAGGAACCCTGGCTGGGGATATGGAGTTCGTGTACAGTCCTTTTGGTATTATCGATTCTCTCTCTCTCTCTCTCTCTCTCTCTCTCTCTCTCTCTCTCTCTCTCTCTCTCTCTCTCTCTCAGCTAATTACCCTCTCGTTGCTGTTGTTTGTGGTGCTGTAAAGGGAAAATGTTTCCTAGAAGTTCAACATTGTCAGTAAAAGTTTTGGAAGAGCTTGTGCCGCTCCTATGTATTATTATTTTTTAGTGTGTGTGCGTGTGTGTATAATGTATGTGTGCTTTAGCGATACCAACGAAAAAAAGTTGAGTCCAGCAAATGAAATAAGTATAATGAAATGAAACGTAACGCGCCTGAGGATAGAGAGAGTGAGTGGTGGCTATTGTAAGGCAATGGTGGGAGAGTGTACGTGTGTGTGTGTGTGTGTGTGTGTGTGTGTGTGTGTGTGTGTGTGTGTGTGTGTGTGTGTGTGTGTGTGTGTGTGTGTGTGTGTGTGTGTGTGTGTTTACCGTATTCATCAGCTTTGTGTTAATTATGTGACTTTCAAGGCTCAATACTCATTTAATCAATACCTGCGTGCGTAGGTGTTGTTGGTATCGCACTTTCTTTTTCACAGCAAGCCCTAACTCCCTTCGCTGCCGCACGCACGTATCCATGTTTTATTTAACACCGTGAATCCTTCCAACCCTATTGCAAACACCCACGACACGGCATCCCCGAGGAGGCCACGATCACTCACGTTACCATCCACCGACACACACACACACACACACACACACACACACACACACACACACACACACACACACACACACACACAGTTGGGAATTTATAATAGCTGTGGCTGTTATATTATCGTGAGGTATCGAAGAAGACATACAGGGAGATGAGAAGTATTCCTTCCGAAGCAAGATTAAAGCTGTTAAATTTACATTCTTTAGAGAGACGTAGGTTAAGAGGGGACCTGATACTCGTAGAAGTCTTTAAGTGGTATAAGGGTTATAAAAAGTGGGACGTAAGCAAAATTCTTAGGATCAGTAACCAGGATAGACAAGAAATAACGGGTTCAAGCTTGAAAAGTTTAGGTTTAAAAAGAGATAAGGAACTGGTTCTCAAATAGAGTGGTAGATGAATAGAACGGACTCAATAATTATGTTATTAGTGCCGAGTCGTTAGGGAGCTTTAAGAGAAGATTAGACAGATATATGGATGGGGATGATAGATGGAAATAGGTATGTTTATTTCATACAGGGACTGCCACGTGCAGGTCTGATGGCTTCTTGCAGCTTCCCTTATTTCTTATGTTCTTATATTCTAAGACAGGATGCTGAACTTAATAATGGCGTAGGTGGTATTTTAATAACATTGGAAATAAAGGACGCTTCCATTCATTGATTTTGTTTATTTTTTTACTTTTATTTATTTATATATTTTTACGAATACTGAAAAGCTATCCGGCTGCACAAATAATGAGCCTCCGAGCCACCTACCTTCACCTACACACACACACTCACACACACACACACACACACACACACACACACACACACACTGATAAGCGGGGTGGCACCAATATTCCACACCAAGATTCCACGCACTGGAGTACTCGCCTGTATCTTGCTCGGTGACCAAGCTTCATCCGTCACCTGCTGGCTGGCTAACTGACGTGTAATTTTTCAAAATCAGTGTTAGATAAAAGTTATAAAACCGGACCCTACCTCGGGGGCCACACGTGCTCCCGCCCCGCCCTGTCCTCATGCATTCAATTAAGCGGAAAAATGGTAGCAGCTCGACACCTTGTTTGCCCGCTGGAGGGGAGCTGCGAGAGGCAGGAAGAATTGCAGACGATTGTGGCTCTGAGTGGAAGAGTAAAGAAGGGAGCGTGGTGCTGAGGAGAGGATGGTGAGGTAACACGGCAGGAAAGGCCATGGAAACAGCTGCTACAATATGAAGACGCCTCAGTAGAATATAGCATGGTTGATTATCGCCTGACTCTAAGATGGTATATAGTTTCAAAGAGCCAGCACTAAAATATATGAAAATAAATAGATTTACTGCAATGAAGACGTGCGTTGAGTGGTTGAAAGATGACAAACCTTCCATTGTAATATTATAGACACACAGTATGCTCGTATTATTGCATGTTTTACAAGACGACAACAAGAGTAAATGTGAATAAACATATATTGGTAGCGAAAATCGTTATGCAGTGTATGAATATGATCATTAAAGGCCAAACACTCGAGAGAGAGAGAGAGAGAGAGAGAGAGAGAGAGAGAGAGAGAGAGAGAGAGAGAGAGAGAGAGAGAGAGAGAGAGAGAGAGAGACGCTAAATATTCTAAAGAAGCGCTAATTGTTCTATAGAAGTAATCAAGAAGTGGGATGAATGGCAGGAAGAAATTGGTGTGAGTAATCCCAACCAGTCTAAACCGTGACTTTCCAACAAGCGCTGAAAAAAAAAAAAAAAATACATTACAGCTGTGGCGACGTTTCCTCCAATCCTCCTGATGTATACTCATCTATTCCTGAACGCTTTGTATGTATACTGCCTGCTGTGCTGGTTCTCGAGCCTATGCGTCTTGCTGATTGGTGGTGTAAAGAGTGACGAAGTAAAGGGCACAAGGTAAATAAACAACCGAACATTAAGGTTATTGAAAGGACACCACCCGATCTAATCTTGTGTGTGTGTGTGTGTGTGTGTGTGTGTGTGTGTGTGTGTGTGTGTGTGTGTGTGTGTGTGTGTGTGTGTGTGTGTGTGAATGTAAGTACACCCTCAACATATACTTTGTCAACACAGCTCATGTTAAACGCTGGTGATGGTGATGTTACGGACACGCGGCGAATGTTGGACAGCAGCAGGTTTGTGGCAGCACGAGAGAGAGAGAGAGAGAGAGAGAGAGAGAGAGAGAGAGAGAGAGAGAGAGAGAGAGAGAGAGAGAGAGAGAGAGAGAGAGAGAGAGAGAGAGAGAGAGAGAGAGAGAGAGAGAGAGAGAGAGAGAGAGACGAGAGACAAGAGATGAGACGAGAGACAAGTGTGTGTGTGTGTGTTTGTGTGTGTGTGTGTTTTTTTTTTTTTTTTTTTTTTTTTTTTTTTTTTTTAGAATAATAATTTTAGAATAGATTTTATGTGAGGTACCAAATTAGTTATTAGTTTTCAATGTGTGTAATACTTATGTTTCCTTTTATCATAGAAATTTAGTAATAGTTCTAGAAATTTTATTGTTAATAGGAAGGATTAGAATAGAACTACTTTTAGTATTTTATTTATTTTTTTTTATGTACCTATTTATTAAGTTAATGTAGAAACGTTCAGAACGAGATAATTGAACTTTTATGTACAGAGAACAGATATTCTAGAAATAATAATTATATTACAAATGTGTATTTTAAACAATTATGATGGACCATATTTTAAATATAAAGTATTGTATCAATGTAATGTTGCTGTGGTCAATAAACTATCTATCTATCTATCTATCTATCTGTGTGTGTGTGTGTGTAGAGCCGGCACTGCCGCGATGGAACGAAATACAAGCGACAGTCCAGAGTGAAGAAAATTGGGAAGAGCCTTTGTCCTGAAGTGAAATAATAAAGGCCAATGATTATGACGCGAGGGAGAGAGAGAGAGACGGAGGAGGACTGGAAGGAAGGGGAGGTAGAAAATGTGGAAACCAGGGTAAGAAAAAGGGAACTGAATGATTAGAAAGAGGAGCAGGAAGATGAGGGCTGCGAGGTGATGTTAAAAATATTATAATTCAGAAGGCGGGGACGCGAAGAGTAAAGAAAATGGTCAGTAATTGCTTATTTTCATATTGATGAGTAAGTCCTTGAAACAGACGGTTACAATAATTCGGTTAGAAAAAGTTGAATGGTCCAGTAATGAATTTGATTGTATGAACATGTTGCGAATAAAAAAAAGAGATCTCGCTCTTTGCTAACAAAAGAATTTAAGCAAGTTCCCGTTGAGACTATAGTAGCACACCATGCTACGATTGATATTTTCATGCTTATATATAAACTGTAAGGGTTGGTTTTCAGAACAATATAAGGCACTTTATTTCGTCACTGTAATCTCATCGTGGATAAATGTTTTAAATATTATCTGTGTAGTTAGCATCCCACCCAGCAGGTTTATACGAGGCAGTCCCTGTATGAATCATAACTACCCTGTGTTTACCTATCATCTTCATCTATACATTTACCTAATCTTCTTATAAAGCTTACTAATGATTCGGCACTGACTACTTGATTGCTTATCCTATTCCAGTCATCTACCACTCTATTTGAGACCTAATTTCTTCCTATCTCTTTTTTTTAAATCTAACTTTATCAAGCTACTAGTCCTCTCGTGATTATGTACTAACCCTAGAGATTTTACTTACATCATCCTTGTTATATTCCTTACGCTACTTAAATGCCTTTATCAGATCCCCTCTTACGCCCTTCTAACGAGTTTAGATTTAAGAAAATGTTTCAAATCCCTTGTGTCTTTTTTAGTCATTCTCTGTACTGAATAGAAAAAAAAAAAAAACTATATCCCTTCTGTAATATGGAGACCAGAACTGCCCAGCTTAGTCTAAATGATGTCTGACCAAACGCTAAATATAAATATAATATCATTTCAGGACTTCTAATTTTAACACTTCTAAGATGAATTAGTACATTGTTTTTCCTGTCGAAAACTTAAGCTACGTAACTTGACTGCTAAATAATTTGGTCTTTCTTTATTATGTACCTATTATGTGAATTTCCTTTATTTACACTAGATACTCTGCTTTTACTAAAACTGAATTGCATTTGCCATCTATCTGTCTCTTTATTCATATTCTCTGTCTGCAGGACAGTGGCATCGGAATCTGACCTAATTAACCTTCCTGTCTTCGTGTCGCCTGCAAATTTACAAATATCACTTGTAATTTAAATAATTAAACCATCAATTACTTGTCCTCACTCGGATTTACAGCCATTAATTATAGTTCTCTGTTGTCTGTCGTTTAACCAAAACCTAATCCAGGCTAGAACTCTCCCATCTGTTCGCCCATCTCTATTCGCCAGCACCTTGCAAGAAAAATATACTTGTTCAGAGGGGAGAGCTGTGACCGCGCTTCTTCATATGGATGGAAGGCTAGCAAATCTGCACACTAGTATACTTATATGTATGCATGGTCTTGTGAGGGTAGAATTATGTCCGTCAGTGGAATAAACAGGGAAATTCTGCTTTTGAACCCTTTTTACGAAAGAGCAGAAAAAAACGTTATACCAGCAGAAATGATAAGCAGACGAAAAGAAAAGAAAGAAAAGCAAACACACACACACACACACACACACACACACACACACACACACACACACACACACACGCATGTGGTGTTTATTGAGCAACAACTGCAGAAAAGATAGTTTTGGAGCAAGATGGGCACGAACTTGAAGGTATTTTTTTTTTTTTGGGGCGACAATTTTTGAGAGAAACAAAATGTTTAAAATTTCGCTCTTTTCAGTGATCCTATATGACTATTTTCGAGTGAAAACTCTTGTTTTATCTCAAACTTCGCCTTCTTTGTTATGAAGAGAAGAAAAATGGGTAAAATCCAAAAGATCTAGCACTCTTAAAAATACGATTTCATCACGTCCTGTTTATTTACTTGTTATATCCTTTCTTTTACCGCAATCGATATTGATCTTGAAATATCGATCTTAACATAATCCTCTCATTTTTTCTCTTCCCTACCGCATAATTTCATCGCTAGCTTCCGCCTTTGTCACGCAACCTCTTTGTTCTATGTGTTATGCCTGTACCTATCCCTTCTCCTTCATTAGTTGTTACCTCCTAGCTAAGAAAAAAGAGATATAAGAACAATGCTCCCTGACGTGGAGTACTTCCCTAACTCCCTTGATCTGGTGAGGTAACACCAGATCAACATTTTCAAGTATGGAAGGATTTTTGTCATTTCCTGAGTGGCGAGCTGCTCTTCATTGTGTAGATTAGATAACTGAAAGGTTAACTTATTTTCTCTCTCTTCTTCCGTCTTCATTTCTTCACACCCGGCAACACACCACACTCCCTGGATTCATTCACCATTATCAACGGCTTATTACTAAAACTGGTTCAGCTGAGACATGAACAAATATGGACAGAATGGATCGCAGAAGACAAGTTGGCAGCACACATCAACAAATAACAAACACGAATTATAAATGGGTTATAAATAAATAAGTAAATAGGTAAATATATACCTATATGAAACAAAGTAATCCTGTATTCAAACGTCTTCAACGTGAGTGACATTTGAGGTCTACTTCACAGTCGCTCTTTTTCGTGTCGATCCTTATCGATGAGACGTGATTCTCACCGTCATCAATAAACCCAATTGCTTCCTTGTAATTTTCCAGCCCTCTCTGCTGCTCTTCGTATCCATAGAAAAAAGTGGAATCTTTGGTAAGGCAGGATGGTGCGGCCTGTCACCAATGGAGATCATAAATACATTTTTAAAAATAAAAATTAGATAATAAATCTGAACTAATTCTTATTCCCATAATGTTATTGTCTTCAGAAAAGAGCTGGTATGAAAATAAGCGGGTATTAAATGTTAACATTATAATATGTAGTAAGTAACACGTTAAATGGTTTTGGAAATTAAAATTAAAACTTAAATTGCGATTTCCTGATCACTTATTTAGTATTATGCTTCCTTCCGCAATTCTTATCTTTATTCTAGGTATAGTACGTGTATAAGACGCATATTTCTTATGAGAGATACTGATAGGTTTACTATAAATATACACATAATACAGCAAATTACGAGTAATACATGTTCATAGCTTAAGACCAAGAAATTAATATAATTTCTTGTGTATGTTCATGGCCTATCAACAGAAGTCCCTGATATGTATCCAAACGAATTAACAGCTTTCTTTGTGTATTTTTATTGCCAAGCAAATTCAAGTATTTACATATATGACTTTGCTTGGCAATAAGAATACACAAATAATGTTGTTAATTTGTTTGGATGCATACAAGGACTTCTATTGTTAGGCCATGAACATATGCAAGAAATTATATTAATTTCTTGGTCTTAAGCTATGAACATGTATTACTCGTAACTTGCAACGTTACAACGCGGGCAACACATAGCAATATCCTAGGCTATGACCTTTTATAGATCAGAAATTATATTAATTTGCCATTATTACAATGTTTATTTGCTGTTATTCCCATTCCGTATCGAGTTATTTCACGATATGAATTTGGTATCATATTATGTAAGTTTTGCTTATGTCACTTTTGACTCGTCGTGAATGGGCAGGCATAATTACATCTCCCAAGCGGTTTCATGTGCGAGCAGCGTGGGAGAGTATGTCCACTAGTCGCAGCTGAAGGGCAACGCCAAAAAACTTGTGAAGTTAATTCAATATCCGTGGAAAAGAGAAGAAATCAGCGCAGGATCGAAGGTGAAAAGATACTTACAAATGATTCTGGAGACTCAAGTTAGTTTACAAAGAACACCTGATGCTACAATCTGCGACTCAACTAATGGGAATGAGAGTACGGATTTGTGCGATCCAAATCAATCTCACTGACACCAAAGGTGAAGGGACCAAAAAATCGAGAGTGGCTACGACCCAGTCAAATATACCGCAGTAAAACGCGTCAGTTTAGGTCTAGGAAGGTTACTCATTTTATTTCCCACTTAATGAAACACTCATAGAGTTTTCCTTTCAGCTGAGTGATGCTCCTTTCTCTTACCCCTGAACCTGCTGCCATCAATGTGTGTGATGCGTCCACCTCATACAATTTTTATTGTTTAGGCTGCTCTGGCATACTAATGTTATGTATCAATTTTATTATCTATCTATCTATTTATATCTATCTATCTATCTATCTACACACACACACACACACACACACACACACACACATATATATATATATATATATATATATATATATATATATATATATATATATATATATATATATATATATATATATATATATATATATATATATATATGGACAGACGGATAAGGCCAAGCAAGTAAGGAAAAATACTGGCAGAGGCGACACAGAACACCGAGCATCATAGGTGTTTTAGCAAGAGAAAAGATGTAAGATTTCCAGCTAATATATTTAATGAAGTTTTAGCTTTATCTATGGAAGATGGTAGCAGAACCATTTGAACGAAATATAAGGATAAAGAAGAAATGCCAGAAGTCATGAGGGGAAGATAACTTCCTAGACTTTGACGTTTTACTCCGATGAACTACTGCTACCCTGGTATCTGCGGGTATCCTACATCCGTGAGTGCCCGCCAGGCGTCAGTCCGCTCTTGGCTTCTTTTAAAAGTAGTCTTCTGACATATCTCCAGACTGTACAAGACCAAATGAACTAAATTATTGTTGGGAGCTAGACATTCATCGCTATCATCCACGACAGTAAGTGGTGGCAGCGGTTGGATACGAACACACGCCTCTTTGCAGCAACTGCGACCTTCATCTTCCAGCTCCTCCGTTCGTGAGTGTCCGCTAAGCCCGCTCTAACAGCCACTTAACCTGCTCTTGGAGGTAATCCGTGGAGGTAATCTCTCGTCTTGTCTGATGGTTGTACTCTTCCTAATTACTTAACTTAGATATTGCTGGGAAATAGAGTTTAACGATTTTCCATCCACAACTACTCGTACCAACACTGTCAGCTTCATAATAATCATCATGTGACGATGATGACAATGAGGTTTTTGTTAATGATGGTGACGATTATGATAACGGTGTTTTATGGTGTGTGTGTGTGTGTGTGTGTGTGTGTGTGTGTTTTTTTTTTTTTTTTTTTTTTTATGTAGGAAGGATACTGGCCAAGGGCAACAAAAATCTAATAAAAAAAAATGCCCACTGAAATGCCAGTCCCTAAAAGGGTCAAAGCAGTGGTCAAAAATTGGTGGATAAGTGTCTTGAAACCTCCCTCTTGAAGGAATTCAAGTCATAGGAAGGTGGAAATACAGAAGCAGGCAAGAAGTTCCAGAGTTTACCAGAGAAAGGGATGAATGATTGAGAATACTGGTTAACTCTTGCGTTAGAGAGGTGGACAGAATAGGAGTGAGAGAAAGAAGAAAGTCTTGTGCAGCGAGGCCGCGGAAGGAGGGGAGGCATGCAGTTAGCAAGATCAGAAGAGCAGTTAGCATGAAAATAGCGGTAGAAGACAGCTAGAGATGCAACATTGCGGCGGTGAGAGAGAGGCTGAAGACAGTCAGTTAGAGGAGAGGAGTTGATGAGACGAAAAGCTTTTGATTCCACCCTGTCTAGAACAGCAGTATGAGTGGAACCCCCCCAGACATGTGAAGCATACTCCATACATGGACGGACAAGGCCCTTGTACAGAGTTAGCAGCTGGGGGGGTGAGAAAAACTGGCGGAGACGTCTCAGAACACCTAACTTCATAGAAGCTGTTTTAGCTAGAGATGAGATGTGAAGTTTCCAGTTCAGATTATAGGTAAAGGACAGACCGAGGATGTTCAGTGTAGAAGAGGGGGACAGTTGAGTGTCATTGAAGAAGAGGGGATAGTTGTCTGGAAGATTGTGTCGAGTTGATAGATGGAGGAATTGAGTTTTTGAGGCATTGAACAATACCAAGTTTGCTCTGCCCCAATCAGAAATTTTAGAAAGATCAGAAGTCAGGCGTTCTGTGGCTTCCCTGCGTGATATGTTTACCTCCTGAAGGGTTGGACGTCTATGAAAAGACGTGGAAAAGTGCAGGGTGGTATCATCAGCATAGGAGTGGATAGGACAAGAAGTTTGGTTTAGAAGATCATTAATGAATAATAAGAAGAGAGTGGGTGACAGGACAGAACCCTGAGGAACACCACTGTTAATAGATTTAGGAGAAGAACAGTGACCGTCTACCACAGCAGCAATAGAACGGTCAGAAAGGAAACTTGAGATGAAGTTACAGAGAGAAGGATAGAAACCGTAGGAGGGTAGTTTGGAAATCAAAGCTTTGTGCCAGACTCTATCAAAGGCTTTTGATATGTCCAAGGCAACAGCAAAAGTTTCACCAAAGTCTCTAAAAGAGGATGACCAAGACTCAGTAAGGAAAGCCAGAAGATCACCAGTAGAGCGGCCTTGACGGAACCCATACTGGCGATCAGATAGAAGGTTGTGAAGTGATAGATGTTTAAGAATCTTCCTGTTGAGGATAGATTCAAAAACTTTAGATAAGCAGGAAATTAAAGCAATAGGACGGTAGTTTGAGGGATTAGAGCGGTCACCCTTTTTAGGAACAGGTTGAATGTAGGCAAACTTCCAGCAAGAAGGAAAGGTAGATGTTGACAGACAGAGCTGAAAGAGTTTGACTAGGCAAGGTGCAAGCACGGAGGCACAGTTTCGGAGAACAATAGGAGGGACCCCATCAGGTCCATAAGCCTTCTGAGGGTTTAGGCCAGCGAGGGCATGGAAAACATCATTACGAAGAATTTTAATACGAGGCATGAAGTAGTCAGAGGGTGGAGGAGAGGGAGGAACAAGCCCAGAATCGTCCAAGGTAGAGTTTTTAGCAAAGGTTTGAGCAAAGAGTTCAGCTTTAGAAATAGATGTGATAGCAGTGGTGCCATCTGGTTGAAGTAGAGGAGGGAAAGAAGAAGAAGCAAAGTTATAGGAGATATTTTTGGCTAGATGCCAGAAATCACGAGGGGAGTTAGATCTTGAAAGTTTTTGACATATTCTGTTAATGAAGGAGTTTTTGGCTAGTTGGAGAACAGACTTGGCATGGTTCCGGGCAGAAATATAAAGTGCATGAGATTCTGGTGAAGGAAGGCTTAAGTACCTTTTGTGGGCCACCTCTCTATCATGTATAGCACGAGAACAAGCTGTGTTAAACCAAGGTTTAGAAGGTTTAGGACGAGAAAAAGAGTGAGGAATGTACGCCTCCATGCCAGACACTATCACCTCTGTTATGCGCTCAGCACACAAAGACGGGTCTCTGACACGGAAGCAGTAGTCATTCCAAGGAAAATCAGCAAAATACCGCCTCAGGTCCCCCCAACTAGCAGAGGCAAAACGCCAGAGGCACCTTCGCTTAGGGGGATCCTGAGGAGGGATTGGAGTGATAGGACAAGATAAAGATATGAGATTGTGATCGGAGGAGCCCAACGGAGAAGAAAGGGTGACAGCATAAGCAGAAGGATTAGAGGTCAGGAAAAGGTCAAGGATGTTGGGCGTATCTCCTAGACGGTCAGGAATACGAGTAGGGTGTTGCACCAATTGCTCTAGGTCATGGAGGATAGCAAAGTTGTAGGCTAGTTCACCAGGATGGTCAGTGAAGGGAGAGGAAAGCCAAAGCTGGTGGTGAACATTGAAGTCTCCAAGAATGGAGATCTCTGCAAAAGGGAAGAGGGTCAGAATGTGCTCCACTTTGGAAGTTAAGTAGTCAAAGAATTTCTTATAGTCAGAGGAGTTAGGAGAGAGGTATACAGCACAGATAAATTTAGTATGAGAATGACTCTGTAGTCGTAGCCAGATGGTGGAAAACTCGGAAGATTCAAGAGCGTGGGCACGAGAGCAGGTTAAGTCATTGCGCACATAAACGCAGCATCCAGCTTTGGATCGAAAATGAGGATAGAGAAAGTAGGAGGGAACAGAAAAGGGGCTACTGTCAGTTGCCTCAGACACCTGAGTTTCAGTGAGGAAAAGAAGATGAGGTTTAGAAGAGGAGAGGTGGTGTTCTACAGATTGAAAATTAGATCTTAGACCGCGAATGTTGGAGAAGTTAATGAAGAAAAAGTTGAGGGGGGTGTCAAGACACTTAGGGTCGTCGACGGAAAGGCAGTCCGACCTGGGGACATTTATGGTCCCCTCCCCAGATGGGGACTCCGAGGCTGGTGTAGGAGTCGCCATGATTTAAAAATTTTTTGAGTGAAGGGTGTGTGTGTTATTAGGTGCTTGTAGTTTTGTGTGGAGGAAGAGAGTTGTCTTTAGAGGGCAGGCTGTGACTACCCCCTTGTGTTGTGAGACACAAAGGGAAACGTTCAGTGAGGTCACAGCTGGGTTTAATGATAAGTTCACAGCACCCCCTGAACAGTGCTTTAGACCTCACTGGGAGTAATTATCGTTTCGGCAGGTGTCTACTGTGTGTGTGTGTGTGTGTGTGTGTGTGTGTTTGTGTGTGTGTGTGTGTGTGTGTATTATTAATGTAGGAGGGACACCGGCCAAGGGTAACATGAATACAAAAAAAAAAAAAAGAAAAAAACCCACTGAGATGCCGGCCCTCGAACAGGGTCTGAAGCGGTAGTCAGAAACTAAAGGATAAGTGTCTTGAAACCTCCCTTCTGAAGGAATTCAAGTCATAGGAAGGTGGAAATACAAAAGCAGGCAGGGAGTTCCAGAGTTTACCAGGGAAAGGGACGATTGATTGAGAATACTGGCTAACTCTTGCATTAAGGAGGTGGACAGAATAGGGGTAAGAGAAAGAAAAAAGTCTTGTGCAGCGAGGCCACGGGGAGGAGGAGAGGCATGCATTTAGTAAGATCAGAAGAGCAGTTAGCGTAAAATTAGCGGTAGAAGATAGTTAGAGATGTAACAGTGCGGCGATGAGAAAGAGGCCGAAGACAGTCAGTTAGTCGACAGGAGTTGATGAGACGCAAAGCTTTTGATTCCATCCTATCTAAAAGAGTAGTATGAGTGGAACCCTCCCAGACATGTGAAGCATCCTCCATACGTGGATGGATAAGGCCCTTGTACAGAGTTAGCAGCTGGGGGAGGTGAGAAAACTAGCAAAAGCGTCTCAGAGCGTCTAGCTTCATAGAAACTGTTTTAGCTAGAATTTCCAGTTCAGATTATAAG
>NC_087151.1:13195000-13207500 GCF_035594125.1 Scylla paramamosain
ATGATGCACCACTGAAGGGAATGGGGAGGAACGATAAAATACTAGCTTGGGGAGGGAGGGAGGATGGGAAGCGACCGAGAAAATGCTAAACAGTGCATTAATCTTTTTTTATCTCTTTTTTTTTTCTTTTCCCAGTGCAGCGGGTACGAAAGCTCACTACTTCCTATCCTCCTTCCTTTTTCTTCCTCTCACTCGCCAAACTATTCATTTCCTACATCTAAATAATCTCTCTCTCTCTCTCTCTCTCTCTCTCTCTCTCTCTCTCTCTCTCTCTCTCTCTCTCTCTCTCTCTCTCTGTCTGTGAGTGTGTGTGTGTGTGTGTGTGTGTGTGTGTGTGTGTGTGTGTGTGTGTGTGTGTGTGTGTGTGTGTGTGTGAGCTAGATTTTTCTTTTTTCACGGTTCCTGCCTTTTCGCATACTCAAATTATTCCACCTTTTCCACACTCGCTCCATCCTTCGCGTTGAGCCTTTATTGCCTTTCTTCCTTTCTCTCCTTCCTCCCTCTCGTCTTCTCCCTTCCTGCCAAACACCTTTTTTTCCCCTTTCTTTTTCTCCTTGCCCCTCCATTACGACCTAGATGGTGGTGGTGATGGCCGAGGAGGGGCGAGGGGTGGGGCCGGGATTAGCTGGAGCCAAAGTTTTAATGTTTTTTCACTCATCCTGAAAATCACTATTTCGCCACCATGGAGCGACCACCGTACCGCGCGTGTCTGTCGGTAATGTGTGTGTGTGTGTGTGTGTGTGTGTGTGTGTTGAGGAATGCTAGGTCAGGGAGGTTTGGCTTTGTTTGATAGAGTGACGCGGTATAAGAGCAGAGGTGTTTCTCTGTAGTGTGGAAGATGATTTGTTGATTGAAAAGAGGTCAATAAAGATGTGAATGAATGAATGCATAAGTGGAAAAAAAGTAAACAAACAAACAAATTAGGGAACTTCATGTTAAGATTTTTCTAACTGAAGTCAAGGATATGAGGTGTGTGTGCGTCATGAGTTACGTACGTTTTGCTCACATTTGTCTCATGCATGTAAACTGTACAAGAGATCTGCTTCAGCCCACCCTCTGCTTGACATCCTTTAACTGGCCGAGAGGATGGTAGTGGTGAGGAAGTCAATATCCGCATGGAAATATTTAATCCAAATCAACAGTGAACACTTATTTATTTTTTTCAAAATTTATTTTCCGAAACGAAACCTACAATGCAAAACTGTTATTATGGTGGTTTTGAGTGAGGAAGCAACCTATTGATATCTGTTCCTCAGCATTGTAAATTTCAGGTGAAAGGACATGTGACCACAACACACCCTGCCAAGAAACAGTAAACTGGTTGGTCGGCCGCTGGAAAATACAAATAAGTAGAGTAAAAGTAACTGGAGCCGTGGTGCTTTTCTCTGTATCAGTTTATTTGTTCCTCTGTCTCTCTTTCTATGTATATACGTATATATCTTCTTTGTTAACGCAACTTTGTCTTTCTCATTGTAATCAACATTCAGGAGAACCATCCCACAAATTTGAATATGACAAACACAGCTGTATTTCGCGTTTCCTGGGAATAACATAGACATAAAATACAATGTGTGCCGCGGCCAGCTGGCGAAGAGTCGACGAATGTGGCTTTGGTTTCACTCGGACGGTCGCAATTATTCAGCTAAAACTACTTTTCCTATTTTCTCTGATCCTTTCAAAGAACACTTCGCGAGTCAATTTAACCCACAGCCTGTACACTCCGGCTAGACAGCGCCCGCACCATTACTTGCCACGCCCGCAACATTTGGTGCATGGTGGTTTTTACAGTAAATGTATGAGTTAACTCGTTCATCATAACCACTCACCATATAAAAGAAGAAGAAAAACAAACAAAACTATAACTTGCGCAATTAAAGGGAATGTATGGAAAGAAAAAAAAGTTAATAAAAAATGGTATTGTAAAATTTTTGTTTATAATTGATTGTATGGTACCATTTTTTATCCTGTTCTATGCGGAATCTCATCTGAAATATTGAATGTTTATTTTCATCGCATGGAAAAGAAATTAATAATATAAAAATTGTGTGTAAAATGCATAAACAAGCAGGAATATTGGGAAATAACGGCGTTCCGATACGCGAGTATTGAATGTTATTTTATTATTTGCAATGATATTGAATTGATAAAAAAAAAAGTAACAACAAAAACAAAAGAAACGAAAACTGACACAAGAAACTATGGATTGGGAGACTGAAGGCCTGCAGCTAAAACACCCATTCCTCTTTGTAGCAACCGTGTGATGTTCTTGCCCGAGACTCTAGGGCGCCGAAAAGCAATTCTTCTACAGGAGGTTTTGGTAGGCGTCCCCTTCTACTATGGAGGCTTAAATGATCGACCTCTGACGCTGGAGGCGCAGACAGGAATTTTAGAATGACAGCTTTACTCATGCGCCGTCCCCCAGACCCTGAGCTCCCCGATGCAATCACCGCCGAATAAAGGATCGATAGCAAGCACGTGGGTGTTCTTCGGTCACTGGGCACCTTGAAAAATGACCAACTTCCGGCAGGACTCAAACTCGGGTCACTGAGGTCAGCATGTCTGAAACTTCACTACCGAGAAATAAACGTGCTTGTTTATCATTATTTATTTAATCTATTTATTACTATTATTAGTACTAGTTATTATTATTATTATTATTATTATTATTATTATTATTATTATTATTATTATTATTACCATTATTATTATTATTACCATTATTATTATTATTATTATTATTATTATTATTATTATTATTATTATTATTATTATTATCATTATTATTATTATCATTATTATTAGAAGTAGTAGTAGTAGTGGTAGTAGTAGTAGTAGTAGTAGTAGTAGCAGCAGCAGTGGTAGCTGTAGTTGTAGCATTTTCATAATCATTATTTACATTAAGTTTTTTATTTATTTATTTATTATTATTATTATTATTTTTTTCAATTCATGAAAGAGGATCTAAGAGGCACAGCAAGGCTTGTCTTTCAGAGTAACCACGCCGAGGCGACGCGTCCGCTGATGCGTTCTGTACAATAACACAACGGATTTCACGAATTTTTAGGAAATGTCGTCAATAATACCGGATGGATTACAAATATTAATTCGATACATTATTCATGGTTAACAAACGTTCAATATGACAAAACTGATTCCATTAAAGTGTGTGTGTGTGTGTGTGTGTGTGTGTGTGTCTTGGCTCAGTAAACAAGGCAACAAGACAGACAGACAGACATCACTGCCAGCCACCGCCAAGTAGGCACTGCGAATCTGTCTGGATGAATATTGGTCAAGCGGAGCCTCGGTAATGTTTGCCCTACACGCTAATGAACACAGAGCGCCTGTCTTCAGCTTTGGTGGAGATTCATTAATTCATTTACCAAAGTGGATCACAAAAATCATCACAGCGATAATCTTCATCCTCGCTAATTGTCATTCACGTGAACCATAAACATACACAAAAATTACGGACCGTATCTCAATATTTACGAATCCCGCAAATTAATTAGTTATTTCCCTGGCATACAAAAAAACACAGGTAGTGCTGTCATTTGTGGTAATTATAGTAATGCTCATTATATTTATTCGCTCATGGTGTGAACAGCCCTTGATGTTATCTCCTTCGTGTGTAATTCGCTTGTGTAGAGCGTATCATGTACTATACACTCAGCACAGAGCGACAAGCATAGCGGTCAGCAGGTAAAGACTGGTAACTCAAAGGTTCGTGCTCCGTGTTCAGAGGAATGCACGCCGAACAGAGACTTGAGAACCATTGGAGTAGCATTCACGTTCACCTTTATTCGAATTTTAGTGTGAAACATTCCCGTCAGAAAGTGGAGCACATGACTGTCATTTGTTCCGTGCTGCAAGGTGTGTTCTGTGTTCTTGTCCTGTTTCAGTTATTACTCTTACAATGGTTCAGTGATACGAGGCAGAGTAAGTAAAAGTCTGTATAATAGGGAAAGCGACCCATTAATGCAAATAACACCAAACTTGTCCGAAAGTATTCTTCCTGTGTGTGTGTGTGTGTGTGTGTGTGTGTGTGTGTGTGTGTGTGTGTGTGTGTGTTTATTGCATCTACGTGTTAGCTTGTCAATTCATTGGTTTTCTTAACTTTTTTTTTTTTTTATCTTCTAGGGTTTGTCTTTTGCTGTGTTGCTCCGCCTGCTGGTCCGACTGTGTATTCGCTCTCTCTCTCTCTCCTCTCTCTCTCTCTCTCTCTCTCTCTCTCTCTCTCTCTCTCTCTCTCTCTCTCTCTCTCTCTCTCCACGCAGCAATGTGTGTGTAATAATAATAATAATAATAATAATGTGTGTGTGTGTGTGTGTGTGGTGTGTGTGTGTGTGTCTCTCTCCACGCAGCAATGTGTGTGTGTGTGTGTGTGTGTGAGAGAGAGAGAGAGAGAGAGAGAGAGAGAGAGAGAGTGTGTGTGTGAGAGAGAGAGAGAGAGAGAGAGAGAGAGAGAGAGAGAGAGAGAGAGAGAGAGAGAGAGAGAGAGAGAGAGAGAGAGAGAGAGAGAGACTAGGCAGCTCATAACATCGAGATAGGCACAAAAAATAATCAATAAATAAAAATGAAAAAAAAAACTAGATAACTGATAATGGTAATAATGATGATATTATTATTATTATTATTATTATTATTATTATTATTATTATTATTATTATTATCATTATTATAATTAACAACAACAATAGTGATAGTACGTACATTTCAAGAAGATTCAACGGACAAACTTCTGAGGAAAGGAAACTATTGGACCAAATGTTTAGGGTCACCAGACAGAAGAAAGATATAAAAAAGTGTCAGACGTGAGGACTGACATTGCACAGGGCTAGAGGGGAGGACAAAGGCAGCAATAATAGCTCCGGGAAGGACAGGAACGCCACGGAAAGAGGACAATTGTTTGTATCCTTGTTTCCGGATTCTATTGGACAGCGAGCAAGAGGGAGTGTGACAAGGATAAGAATTAACGCTGCCCTTTAGATGTTCCCGTGTGTGTGTGTGTGTGTGTGTGTGTGTGTGTATGTGTGTGTGTGTGTGTGTGTGTGTGTGTGTTTAACGCTGCCCTTTAGATGTTCTCGTGTGTGTGTGTGTGTGTGTGTGTGTGTGTGTGTGTGTGTGTGTGTGTGTGTGTGTGTGTGTGTGTGTGTGTGTGTGTGTGTGTGTGTGTGTGTGTGTGTGTGTGTGTGTTAGGATGCAAGGAGGAAAGATGCAATGTGAATGATGACTTCCTTTTTCTTCTAGTCATGGGAAAAATTGGATAAGATTTCATGTATCCAGTCACAGTTTAGCACACTGAGCGGTTGTTTACCACTTGAAGTGCGGCTGTGTAGGTGAGGTGGTGTGGAGACTGACACTCAGAGAGTGACCTTTCACGCCTGCCTTACCGCCAGTCATTGCACTTGTATGTAGGTCGCGGCAGGACCCATCGTCGCCTAGCCAGATTCTTTGTACAGGCCAGCCGCGCTCTATCCCACCAGGGCAAGAGAAGAGTCTGACTAACTCCTTCTCCCGCCGGACAGTTGCTGGTCATCACTTCTCCACATAGATACCCAGGTTACGCCCAGGCAGTGGATGGGATGCTGGGAGTAGTGAATGAAATGCTCAGACCGATTCTATATAACCCTCATTTCCACGTCAATCTCCACGGAGCGAACACATTTTCCAAGCTGCTTGGCACTGCGGATTACTGAAGGGAGGAAAACTAAAAACCACGCCATCATAGCTTTGGCAATCTGGGCGGAAGAACACATTTGTTCTGATACCGCTACTCAGGCCTGTATCTAGGAGTACACTGGTCTGGTTTAGCTTCTACAATAACGAGTATTCGAATGTGCAAGCCTCATCACTGAAATGAAATGGGTCACTGAACACAAGAATGGAGTATTACGTACACTGCTTCAGTAACATATAAATTATTGATCGTGAAGGAAAGCATGACATAGGAATAAGCAAATATTTTTTTCAGCTTGTATGGCGAATGAGTTCGAAAAGTTTGGAATGCTTGTTCTAATGCCACTTAAGACCACAAATATCATGCTTGTTATACTGTTCGTGGGCTGTAATATTTAAACGAACGGCCGAGCTTCTGCAAAAAAGGATAAATGTGGCAGGGCCGGGGAACCTGGTGAGGCTAAAGTCGTTACCCACACGAGGCAGCCACACGTGGCGAGTGTACCTGGTCAACACGCTGTGCCAATTAGCGAGGCTTCTTTAGCACCGAGGGAGAGGATCCTGGTCTGAGGAAAAAATTGATGTTTGACGTAAGAACATTCTTCTTGATTAACGAGGGACGGCGGCCCAACAATATTTCTGAGAAGATAACCTGACCAAGAATCCACTCTTGCACATTCCTGGCCGCACAATCTCTGGCCGTGCGCACCATCACAGTGAAGCACCATTTTTATGTACTGTCCAGCTCTCTCTTGTTCTCCTCCCCTTCTCTCGAGTATTCAACTTTTACTGACACTTTCTTCCAAATTAACGTCTGCTTTTAATCACTGTTAGAGAACCTTGAATATATTTATTTTTATGGGATTTTTTTTTATATTTTATTATATTTTAACGAGCGAACATTAATGCAATTTCTCTCTCTCTCTCTCTCTCTCTCTCTCTCTCTCTCTCTCTCTCTCTCTCTCTCTCTCTCTCTCTCTCTCTCTCTCTCTCTCCTCCTGGCCACTTTACTTTCTATTATTACTCTAAGCCACTTAACTTTTTGTCCAGACCACCTTGAGGTGAGGAGTATGTCCCCCCAGCCACTCCCCTTTTCATTCTTTCACCGACTTCCCTATGCACTCATTACTTTCATCACTCAAGGTCCTGTCATACACACAGGCATTTCTCAACTATTGATACCTGTAATATTTTTCTTTCATTTCACTCCCAAGCCTCACTTGCACATGGGCGCTGTTACAGTCCATTCATTCCTGGCTTGCGACTAAAGCCTGATCCTCTTTTGTAACCGCCGCTGATTGGGCAGTGGCTCGGTCAGCGTATCTTCCGCTCAGCATAGACTCTGGCTTTCCCATATGACTTTTACTTCTCTTCCCTGTACCTTCCTTACTGTGTGCAATACGTACTTGGTTTCTTGATTAATGGACGGAGGCATGGTAGCAGATTATGAGCGTGCTAAAATACAGTTAAAAGAAGCAAAGAATAATCGAGACTATGCAAGTGTAAGTCATGGGCGGTACTGGAAGTGCTTATACATGATCTTGTGGATCATGTCAAGATTAGCGAACCCACTCACAGCACGGTTCGCTATTCTTTACAAGAATATTATTGGGTTCGTTATTCTTTACATGGGAATAATCGGGTCCGCTGTTCTTGACATGAACACTTCTGTACTTCGGTACCAGAAATTTCAATAACTGATTGAATTTCAAAGCTTCTGTTCACTAGTTAATCTAACCTAACTTAACCTGACGTGTTAGGTTAGATTAGGTTAGGTGCACTTCGTTGACACACAGACAGGCATTCACACACAAAATATAGAATCATACTGGGCAAAGCACAAGGCTAAAATTAAGAACATGCGAGGATGCAAACGCACTTTTCTACAAGGTTATTTAAATCAGTTCATGAGGATGGAACGAAATACGGTTTACAGGTTATCAGGGTTCTGTAATGCTATCGCCATGAAATATCCTTTCAATAACTAAGTTTTTTTTTTAACAAAATTTTTTTTTTGGAAATTAAACATTATTTTAGCATATTATTTTCATTGTTTCTTCATCAATTAAATAAGTTCATATTTCCAATTTTTTCCCCAATTTCACTTGTTCATAAAACATAGAACATATTTTGTCAAGGGTTTGTTTTTCTTTACATGAAGACATTTGGGTTGGCCATTTTTTACATGAAGATCATTGGGTTCGCTGTTCTTGGCACGGAGATGTTGGGTTCGCTAATCTTGACATGATCCCTTCTTGTTTTATGCATTTATTGTCTTCATGATGCCGTGAATAAAGATTGTGGTGTTTGAAAGTTTTCCTGAGGATGATGGTGCTACCAGCTTTTAGATTATAAAGAAATAAAGGGTGCTAAGCAATTTGTTATCCCAAACTGTAGGCTCAAGACACCAGCGAGAGAGTGAACAGTACACACTCCTAAATATTTTTTTATGTTCATTACCAATGATAATAGTCTTCAAAGTATGATAATTTAGGGTTGTTTCCCAACGTACGTCATGAATGCTACATTTACTGATATTGAAATTCATTTGACATTTTTTCGGACCATTCTCACATTCCAAGTCCATCTGTAATACGTAAGCGTCTTCCTCTCACTGGATTAGTCATCCCGTTGTTGTGCTCTCTCTAAATTTACCGATCTATTGTTGTTACTTAGCTTAGAATACAAATCGTTAGTGAGAAAGGAAAGAACATAAAACCCAGTTGAGATTTTTAATGATGGGCAACTCAAGTTTGTTCAGTGTAGGGGAGGGGATAGTTGAGTGTCACTAAAGAAAGGATGTTTGTCTGGAAGGTTGCGTAGAATGGACTGATGAAGGAAGTGAATTTTTAAGGCACTGGACAACACAAGGTTCGCCCCGCCACATTTATAAATAGTCAAAAGGTCAGAAGGTAGACATTCTGTGGATTCGCATGGACGGTTTAATGGCTACAAGTTGAGCGTCTTACATGTGATATTGAAATGCAGGGTAAAGTCATTAGGGTAAGAATCGATAGGACAAGACGTTAGATTGGGAAGGGATTTATGAAAAATGGGAATAGGGTGAGTGATGGTACAGAGCACTGGGGAACCCTGTTCATAGGTTTAGAAGAACACTGGCCATCTACCAAATCAGTGATAGAACGGCCAGCTCGCAATAAGTTAATGTTTACTTTTCTGTATTTGATTTGGATAAACTCGTGAGAAGTTAGCATATAGCTCGGGAAAGACCGGCAATATTATTATTTTTTTCCTCCAGAGAGAACACTTTTTGCAAAATAAAAGTGTGCGCCTGTCTTTGATAAGTCGAAACAATGTCTCACTAATATTAAACTAAAAGTTATTAAAATCGTTAAGGTCATTGAGATGACTCATGATAAGTAGATTATTTACTATTTTTACATAAACTATCACTGCATACCAGAAAAAATGTAAGCATAAAATACGGTGCCCAGCCGATTGCAGATCTGGAAATCCAGCGCAGTATATATTTTTCTTGAAAGGCATTTTTCGTATTCTGTAATTGATAATGACACATCACTCTCTGTTTTAAAGATCTTTCTTTATTCCATCTATCCATCTCTCTCTCTCTCTCTCTCTCTCTCTCTCTCTCTCTCTCTCTCTCTCTCTCTCTCTCTCTCTTTGTGTGTGTGTGTATATATATATATATATATATATATATATATATATATATATATATATATATATATATATATATATATATATATATATATATATATATATATATATATATATATATCGATCGATGAAAGAATATATTAAATGAATAAGAGTTGCAGAAATTTGAGTAAACAAACAATTGAAAAGTAATCTCCCTCAGTCACTATCAGTGCACTGTACCACTTCAAACGTTTAGATCACGGAAGAAAGGAGTCTTGTGGTGGCCACTGGACGTGAATAATAGTGCCAAAGGGTAGATGGGAGAGAATAATGTCTGGTATAACATGCATAAGCGAGAAGAGAGGAGACTAGAGTTGATATTTTGACATTTGTCCTGCACTGGTGCCATTATTACTGACAAAGATGATGATGCCGATGATCACCATGATCTATTACAATTGGATGTTCAGTTATTGGAAATACAGCATAAAAAGAAGAAAAGAAAAAAAAAAACTCCATCTCGTGCTATATAACTTTTTTTTTTTTTTTTTTTTTTTCGCGTCCCAGTTCGCGCTGTCAGGTTTGGAGGTTACTGACGTTCACTGCGGCCGCCACAACTATAACGCGAGATTCAGGCTTGTGAGAGTCATTCCAGTGAAGAAATTATGTCGCACAAACGTTCTTTTATTGACAGCTGCAGATATAAAGCCTGCCATTATTTCAGCTCCTTTCCACACTCAGCTCCTGGATTGCAATCTTTACTTGGTGACTCACCGTGTCCATTATTATTTATTTTTTTTTTACGAGGTGCAGGTTTACTTTATTTTCCAGTAACTTGACAATTTACAAATGCCACGATGATCTTAGAATTCCTTTCTACTTGATTTCCTGTACAGTGCAATTATCTGCATTTTATGATGCGAGTACGTACGTATGTATGCATACATGTATGTATGTATGCATGTATAATTAATTTATTACAGCGAATTTGCCATCAGCAATTTTATGAAATGTCTAAAACCTTTTAGTAAGTTTATATTCATTACTGTTTCACTTGGTGAATTATATAATTTTTCAGTCTTACTAGAAGTGTTAAGAAACTCCTGAATTCTAAAGCTAAGCATTTCACGTATTCACTGAGGTAAACTTCTTTTCGAGGTAAACTTCTTATTGTAAACAAGAAGAGTTGAAATCAACAGGGGATTCACAGCCAAACACAACAGATCATGAGCAACTCTAAAACTAAACAATCTAAACTAAAGTTCTGATAAATTAATATGGAAATTTTGAAGTCACAATGGAGAAATTCAGATGGTGTGAAGATGTACATGAACAAAGTAAAAGTAATGTCCAATCGTTATATTGACCAAAAAATTTAAATACGGGAACAAAGTAATAAAATGTGTTTACAAATGAATAGATAATTACGCAATACGAGTTCAGATCAAGAAAATAGAAAGGAAGCGGCAATGAGTAGGAGTAATGCTTGTGAATAAAACGATGTTATGAAAAGGCAATATCACTACAGAGATAGGGTTATAATCAGCGGGCTGGGAACCTGCAGTCTGACAAAATTTCTGAGTGTCCACAGGAGAACGGGGAAAAGTAGGGCTGACATAACATGGAGAGATGAACTGAAAGCATCATGAGTTAAGGAGCAGACCAGAGCTGAAGATATTCGGATCACAGAAAAAAAAAAAAAAAGCACGAGTTGGATCAGTTATGCACAAAAAAAAAAAAAAAAAAAATACAAAGGACAATAAGAATGATGTAATGACAATCTAGAAATAGTAAAAGAAAGCAGGACAAAAAAAAAAAAAAATGATGGAGGGATGAGATAATTCACTGAAACACGCAAGCAGGCAGCGGCAGAGTAGTGAGCGCACGTACTGTACGAGGTGTGTCATTAAAGTTCCAGGACTGGTGCCACACAAGTTTTATTTCACATCCAGGCTACAAACTATAGGTTATCTCCTTCGAAGTAATCCCCCTGGCACCGCATGCACTTGTCCATCCTTCTCTGCCAGGCTTGCATGCACTGCTGGAAGGATTCTTGCGGGATGCTCCTCAGCTCCGTCGTCACGGCCTTTTTGATGTCGTCCGCATCATCAAAACGGGTCCCCTTCATGACCTCCTTGAGCTTGGGGAAGAGGAAGAAGTCGCACGGAGCGAGGTCAGGTGAGTAGGGCGGTTGCTCCAGCACGGCGATGTTCTTCTTGGCCAAGAACTCTCTGATGCTCAGGGCATTGTGAGCAGGTGCATTGTCGTGGTGAAGCAGCCACGAGTTGCCCTGCCACAACTCCCGCCTCTTCTCGCGCACTGCACGAAGCAGACGCCGCAGTACTTCTTTGTACACATGTTGGTTGACTGTCTGGCCCTGTGGCAAGAACTCGCAGTGGACGATGCCCCTCACATCGAAGAAAGCGATCAACATGACCTTGAAGCTGGACCTGGACTGCCTTGCTTTCTTCGGCCGTGGCGACGCCGGACTCTTCCATTGAAGGCTCTGGCGTTTGGTCTCCGGGTCGTACTCAAATACCCAGGACTCATCGCCGGTGATGACTCTCCTGAGCAAGTCTGGTTCAGTTTCCAGACGCTCGAGGATGTCCTGACACACCTGCATGCGTCGTCCCTTCTGGTCATCGTTCAGGAGTCTCGGCACCATCTTCGCACAGACTTTCCGCATGCCCAGATCTTCAGTGATAATCTTCCACACGCTGTTGTGGTTCATGCCAAGCTCAACTGCGATCTTTCGAACAGTCAACCGACGATCGTCACGCACCATCTGCTTGACACGCTCAACATTGGCCTCATTCCTGCTCGTTGAGGGTCTTCCACTCCTGGGGTCATCTTCCACGTCCTCCCGGCCCTCTTTGAACCTCTTGCACCACTCAAAAACACGTGAGCGTGACATTGTCTCATCCCCGTACACTTTTTGCAGCATACCCAGTGCTTCTGACGGCGTTTTCCCCAACTGCACCAAAAACTTCAAGTTTGTTCGCTGTTCAGCGCTCATTGTTAAACGACCTGCAACAGAGGACATGATTTTAAAAGCACGTAAGAAAAAGATTAGTGACTGTAGAGGGTTGGGAGCGCAGTTGTATACTCCAGAAGGATTACTTTGAAGGGGAAATATGGTGGTTTGTGGCTTGGGTTTGAAATTCATCTTTTAGGACACCAGTCCTGGAACTTTAATGACACAC
>NC_087151.1:13212500-13225000 GCF_035594125.1 Scylla paramamosain
GGAGTGACGCGTCGATGCGAGAGGCAACAATCAAAGTGAAAGATGAACGCTTGACACTGAGGAAGTGTAGTGTTGTCATTTAGTTATGAAAGAATGAAATAACAAAAGGTAAAATTGGATGAATGTTGGTAGAAAAAAGGCAGAGTTTGTTCATTCTGAATATATTAAAAACATGCTTATATTTATGAGAGCAGGTAATGGGAATGATTTTGCTAATACATACCTTGATTTGAGCAAAGTATTTAATAAGGAGCCCCAGTAAAGGCTCTTGGAAAGGTTACAGTGCATGGGATGGACGAGAAAATTCCGAGCTGGGTTATGTCACGGTTAACCACAGGCAACAGAGATTTGCAATTAATGATTCCAAATTCGTGCGTAGACAAGTATTTAATGGAATATACAGTATACCACAGAAATAAATTTTAAAATCACCATTATTTTCAATGTACATTACTGATTTAGATAATGGAATTAGTACCTATATTACTAAATTTACAGATGAGATGAAGATAAGTTAATTAGGTTGGATTCCAACGTCCCCGCTCTGCAGACAAACTTAAATAACATGGACAAATGGATAGAGAGAGGGAGATGGCAAATGTAATTTAATATTTAAAAAATTCAGAGTATAAGATGAATGAATGGAGAGATAGATGAGAAATGCACCTCAATATTAGCAAATGCGAAGTGTTGATAAAGGAAATTCACATAATGGATATAAAATAAAGAACGGAGCTCTGATGGAATCAGAGGACGAAAGAGACTTGGAAGCTACGATTGTTTCTGATTATCTGATCTCATTTACAGAGGCCAACAATGGAGCTAATAATAATTTTTAGTAATAATTTTTAGTAATAAGGACATGTAAGTAACAAGGTCAAGCTTGATAAAGTTATTGATAAAAAATATGAAGAAACTGATTCTCACATACAGTTGAATGATAGATGACTTGAATACAATAATCATGTTTTTGGTGCCAAGTCAATAGGAGGCTTTAAGAGAATATTAGATAAATTGATGGTTATAAATGATAGGAGGATATAAGCAGCTGTGATGACGTGATGGCTTCTTGCACTTTCCCTTATTTTCTTACGTTCTAGGTATGAGGCGGGTTAGTGCCGTTAGTTGATAATAGTTTCCGGTAGTGAAAATATTTCTGCAAGAGTATTACAAAATCTTAAGAAAAGAAAGAAAACTAAGAAGTATTTTTCACGGGTGGGAGAGACCGGACACAGCACAAGAAAGTGAGGTCTTGGTCTTAACTCTGTTGAAGGTTTATTTTGAGATTTATAGGGGGCATTAATCTAAGCTTCCTAATGATGCTACGGAGGCCATTAGGCAGAAAGGCAAGGCGAGGCAGGTTACTTACATCCCCTCTAAACCGATCATTACCGAGCCCCGATCCACTCAATTATAATTCTATTAAAATGAGCTCTCTCTCTCTCTCTCTCTCTCTCTCTCTCTCTCTCTCTCTCTCTCTCTCTCTCTCTCTCTCTCTCTCACGGGATTTCCTGTGATAGCTAAGATCTACATTTCTCAAGACAAAGTTGTGTGTTGCGCCACTTTTCTAGTCCAGTTTTCTTGTCTGGGAAAAATGTTATACTTCAAATGAAAAAAAATAACATGACACTTCAGTATTTCACCCGCTAATGTTTCCGCTAATTTAACTATCCGCCAATAAACGACTGAGCCATTAATATACATCGGGATAATAATTTATAAGAAACGGCAGGTGATATTTTGCGCGACAGCCGAGTAATGCTTAGGAAACCCAATGAGAAGACGATGAGGATGAGAGAGAGAGAGAGAGAGAGAGAGAGAGAGAGAGAGAGAGAGAGAGAGAGAGAGAGAGAGAGAGAGAGAGAGAGAGAGAGAGAGGTGATGTTGGTGATGATCTGCTGCTGTACAGGGCTATAGTTGTGTCGCCATTAGTGGAAGTGGTGATAATGTTAGTAATAGCCCTAATGGAGATGAATGGGTGGGTTGTGGCATTGGTGATGGTGGTTGCGGTGGAAGTGATCATGATGGTGAGGTCGTGGTGCTTATGGTAATGTTGGTGGCGGAAACAGGTATGATTAAATGTTTACAGGTAATGGCGGTGGTGATGATATTGGCGGTGACGGTGTGTGATGAAGGTGGTGATAATCATTATGGTGTTGGGTGTTGTTGTTGTTGTTGTTGTTTTTGTTGTTGTTGTGGTGGTGGTGGTGGTGGTGGTGTGCCACTCAAGGCCGCGGCAGTCGTGCTGGTGGCGGGGAACGCGGTAATGGCTGCATGATGCGAGATGAAAGACGTCAGAGAAAGTTTTTATTATGGCTTAAATAATTTGTTGGTAATTAAATTTTCAAGCATCGTCAATTCTTTTGAGTAAAACGTTAGAAGATTTTTTTTTCTTTTTTCTCATCTGGACAACTACCGAGTCCAGAATTAGTTCCACTAATAAATTCGAGTGATGGCTGTTATTGCAATTCCGATGCTCTAAAGTTGCAGCTTTGTATATGACTGGGAAAAAAAAAGATGTGCGTGCCAATGTTTCATAGCCGTCCATTTGTAATGCAACATTTTATATGGATATTTTACTTCGACCTTAAATACTTCGGCTTGTGTGTGTGTGTGTGTGTGTGTGTGTGTGTGTGTGTGTGTGTGTGTGTGTGTGTGTGTGTGTGTGCATATATATATATATATATATATATATATATATATATATATATATATATATATATATATATATATATATATATATATATATATATATATATATATATATTTTTTTTTTTTTTTTTTTTTTTTTTTTTTTATGTAGAAAGGACACTGGCCAAGGGCAACAAAAATCCAATAAAAAAAATATCCCCACTGAAATGCCAGTCCCATAAAAGGGTCAAAGCAGTAGTCAAAAATTGATGAATATCAAGTGTTAACCCAGACATGTGAAGCATACTCCATACATGGACGGATAAGGCCTACTGGAGGCAGTAGACACCTGCCGAAACGATAATTACTCCCAGTGAGGTCTAAAGCACTGTTCAGAGGGTGCTGTGAACTTATCATTAAACCCAGCTGTGACCTCACTGAACGTTTCCCTTTGTGTCTCACAACACAAGGGGGTAGTCACAGCCTGCCCTCTAAAGACAACTCTCTTCCTCCACACAAAACTACAAGCACCTAATAACACACACACCCTTCACTCAAAAATTTTAAAATCATGGCGACTCCTACACCAGCCTCGGAGTCCCCATCTGGGGAGGGGACCATAAATGTCCCCAGGTCGGACTGCCTTTCCGTCGACGACCCTAAGTGTCTTGACACCCCCCTCAACTTTTTCTTCATTAACTTCTGCAACATTCGCGGTCTAAGATCTAATTTTCAATCTGTAGAACACCACCTCTCCTCTTCTAAACCTCATCTTCTTTTCCTTACTGAAACTCAGGTGTCTGAGGCAACTGACAGTAGCCCCTTTTCTGTTCCCTCCTACTTTCTCTATCCTCATTTTCGATCCAAAGCTGGATGCTGCGTTTATGTGCGCAATGACTTAACCTGCTCTCGTGCCCACGCTCTTGAATCTTCCGAGTTTTCCACCATCTGGCTACGACTACAGAGTCATTCTCATACTAAATTTATCTGTGCTGTATACCTCTCTCCTAACTCCTCTGACTATAAGAAATTCTTTGACTACTTAACTTCCAAAGTGGAGCACATTCTGACCCTCTTCCCTTTTGCAGAGATCTCCATTCTTGGAGACTTCAATGTTCACCACCAGCTTTGGCTTTCCTCTCCCTTCACTGACCATCCTGGTGAACTAGCCTACAACTTTGCTATCCTCCATGACCTAGAGCAATTGGTGCAACACCCTACTCGTATTCCTGACCGTCTTGGAGATACGCCCAACATTCTTGACCTTTACCTAACCTCTAATCCTTCTGCTTATGCTGTCACCCTTTCTTCTCCGTTGGGCTCCTCCGATCACAATCTCATATCTTTATCTTGTCCTATCACTCCAATCCCTCCTCAGGATCCCCCTAAGCGAAGGTGCCTCTGGCGTTTTGCCTCTGCTAGTTGGGGGGACCTGAGGAGGTATTTTGCTGATTTTCCTTGGAATGACTACTGCTTCCGTGTCAGAGACCCGTCTTTGTGTGCTGAGCACATAACAGAGGTGATAGTGTCTGGCATGGAGGCGTACATTCCTCACTCTTTTTCTCGTCCTAAACCTTCTAAACCTTGGTTTAACACAGCTTGTTCTCGTGCTATACATGATAGAGAGGTGGCCCACAAAAGGTACTTAAGCCTTCCATCACCAGAATCTCATGCACTTTATATTTCTGCCCGGAACCATGCCAAGTCTGTTCTCCAACTAGCCAAAAACTCCTTCATTAACAGAAAATGTCAAAACCTTTCAAGATCTAACTCCCCTCGTGATTTCTGGGATCTAGCCAAAAATATCTCCAATAACTTTGCTTCTTCTTCTTTCCCTCCTCTACTTCAACCAGATGGCACCACTGCTATCACGTCTATTTCTAAAGCTGAACTCTTTGCTCAAACCTTTGCTAAAAACTCTACCTTGGACGATTCTGGGCTTGTTCCTCCCTCTCCTCCACCCTCTGACTACTTCATGCCACGTATTAAAATTCTTCGTAATGATGTTTTCCATGCCCTCGCTGGTCTAAACCCTCGGAAGGCTTACGGACCTGATGGGGTCCCTCCTATTGTTCTCCGAAACTGTGCCTCCGTACTTGCACCTTGCCTAGTCAAACTCTTTCAGCTCTGTCTGTCAACATCTACCTTTCCTTCTTGCTGGAAGTTTGCCTACATTCAACCTGTTCCTAAAAAGGGTGACCGCTCTAATCCCTCAAACTACCGTCCTATTGCTTTAATTTCCTGCTTATCTAAAGTTTTTGAATCTATCCTCAACAGGAAGATTCTTAAACATCTATCACTTCACAACCTTCTATCTGATCGCCAGTATGGGTTCCGTCAAGGCCGCTCTACTGGTGATCTTCTGGCTTTCCTTATTGAGTCTTGGTCATCCTCTTTTAGAGATTTTGGTGAAACTTTTGCTGTTGCCTTGGACATATCAAAAGCCTTTGATAGAGTCTGGCACAAAGCTTTGATTTCCAAACTACCCTCCTACGGTTTCTATCCTTCTCTCTGTAACTTCATCTCAAGTTTCCTTTCTGACCGTTCTATTGCTGCTGTAGTAGACGGTCACTGTTCTTCTCCTAAATCTATTAACAGTGGTGTTCCTCAGGGTTCTGTCCTGTCACCCACTCTCTTCTTATTATTCATTAATGATCTTCAAAACCAAACTTCTTGTCCTATCCACTCCTATGCTGATGATACCACCCTGCACTTTTCCACGTCTTTTCATAGACGTCCAACCCTTCAGGAGGTAAACATATCACGCAGGGAAGCCACAGAACGCCTGACTTCTGATCTTTCTAAAATTTCTGATTGGGGCAGAGCAAACTTGGTATTGTTCAATGCCTCAAAAACTCAATTCCTCCATCTATCAACTCGACACAATCTTCCAGACAACTATCCCCTCTTCTTCAATGACACTCAACTGTCCCCCTCTTCTACACTGAACATCCTCGGTCTGTCCTTTACTTATAATCTGAACTGGAAACTTCACATCTCATCTCTAGCTAAAACAGCTTCTATGAAGTTAGGTGTTCTGAGACGTCTCTGCCAGTTTTTCTCACCCCCCCAGCTGCTAACTCTGTACAAGGGCCTTATCCGTCCATGTATGGAGTATGCTTCACATGTCTGGGGGGGTTCCACTCATACTGCTCTTCTAGACAGGGTGGAATCAAAAGCTTTTCGTCTCATCAACTCCTCTCCTCTAACTGACTGTCTTCAGCCCCTCTCTCACCGCCGCAATGTTGCATATCTAGCTGTCTTCTACCGCTATTTTCATGCCAACTGCTCTTCTGATCTTGCTAACTGCATGCCTCCCCTCCTTCCGCGGCCTCGCTGCACAAGACTTTCTTCTTTCTCTCACCCCTATTCTGTCCACCTCTCTAACGCAAGAGTTAACCAGTATTCTCAATCATTCATCCCTTTCTCTGGTAAACTCTGGAACTCCCTGCCTTCTTCTGTATTTCCACCTTCCTATGACTTGAATTCCTTCAAGAGGGAGGTTTCAAGACACTTATCCACCAATTTTTGACCACTGCTTTGACCCTTTTATGGGACTGGCATTTCAGTGGGCATTTTTTTTTTTATTAGATTTTTGTTGCCCTTGGCCAGTATCCTTGCTACATAAAAAAAAAAAAAAAAAAAAAAAAAAACAGTTAGCAGCTGGGGAGGTGAGAAAAACTGGCGGAGACGTCTCAGAACACCTAACTTCATAGAAGCTGTTTTAGCTAGAGATGAGATGTGAAGTTTCCAGTTCAGATTATAAGTAAAGGACAGACCGAGGATGTTCAGTGTAGAAGAGGGGGACAGTTGAGTGTCATTGAAGAAGAGGGGATAGTTGTCTGGAAGGTTGTGTCGAGTTGATGGATGGAGGAATTGAGTTTTTGAGGCATTGAACAATACCAAGTTTGCTCTGCTCCAATCAAAAATTTTAGAAAGATCAGAAGTCAAGCGTTCTGTGGCTTCCCTGCGTGATATGTTTACCTCCTAAACATATCATATATATATATATATATATATATATATATATATATATATATATATATATATATATATATATATATATATATATATATGAGCATGAGAGGAATGCCGCAGAGAGAGGCATCGATAACGCGGGCGTGGAGTACGGGGCAACGTGCTCATACCTGCCAATCAGTGCACAAGTCCTGCAGCGTGGCGTGTAAGGGTACATAATAAAAGAAAAAAGAAAAAAAAAATACCGTAATCTGTAAATATGAAATATAAATAAATAGATAAATAAATAATGATAATAGAAACAAAGGAATAAATAAAAAAAAACGGATCAATAAAAATACACAAAAAACTAAAGAACTGTGGAGGCTTACTGAAGGATAATAAAAAAAGTATATTCCCTTCTTATAACAGAAGACAGTACACTTCTTTCACATCTATAGAAAGAACATTGACTTTTTTGTTTGTCTTCGTATTTGTTTTTGTTTTCCTTGCCGTCACGTGACTGTCTCTCTGCGCCCTCCGCAGAAGGAATTTCTTTTTATTTATTCAGTTAAGAGTCATGTGCTCAAATAATTACGTAGTTTGTTTTGTATGTCACTTAGTATTAGGAGACAGAGACAGAGACAGAGAGAGAGAGAGAGAGAGAGAGAGAGAGAGAGAGAGAGAGAGAGAGACTAGTAGTGACGTTACAGAGAAGTATCTTTTCATTAATCTCAGCAGAAAACACTATTGGTATTTTGAACAGTAACTATTTATTATCTTTGTTACTGTTTTCATCATTGTTATTCTTTTTACTTGTTTATTTTTGTCAGTGACATCACCACCACCATCACACATATTTGTGTATGTCTCCAAATATGCGCACATATACATGTCAGCAAATAAATCAGCACACACACACACACACACACACACACACACTCACCCACTCCGCGTCAAAGTGTTTGATAATCATGACTATTGCTAGAGTGCTATCTTTAAACTGAAAGGGTATTCTTTTCTTACTTCTCCTCTCATCTCTGGGTGTTTTCTTTTCCTCTACTTCTAGTTTCTTTCCCACTTCCACTATCGCAGGTTTTGTTTTCCACCACCACCTTTTCATCTAACTTTGCTGAAATATAAAACCTGAATGTTACTATGACGTAAACGAGTTTCGCTTTCACAGCGTAGGGTGGTGTAGTTGTAGTAGTTAATCTATTGATGTAATTTACCTCTCTTTCCATCAGTCTCCAAAGCGGTGCAACTAACGCTGTGTTCCCTTGTTGCCTTTATTTATTCCAGCCAGTATCACTCTGCAAGACTTATCGCTCACTAAATTGACTCCGCTATTCAGAAGTGACGGCCGGCAACTTCCCGCGCTCCACGCCAAGCTTCCCGGGTTTGTTTGATAAAAGTGGAGGACGATCAGAGCAACAATCGCACTTTGTATAATTTGCCTGGCCCGGGGTGTAAAAGTTAGTAAAAAGATTAACTGGAAACACTGCACTGCAGTGTGATGAAAAATACATTCAGACCACTGAAAACTTTGCCGCAAAAGAAAAGGAAAGGAAGAAAAAAAAAAAAAACGAAAAAAAGAAAAAAAAACGTGGAAGATGATAAAAAAGTGAAAAATGGAAAGGGAGGAATAAATATAGAGTAACACAACACTTAGCTAAAACATATGAATCCTTTGTAGTTCAAGAACTTTGTAGTTCAAGAAAGTTATTACTGTAGGAGTTAACCACTGACACTCCTGACGCTGCAAAAGTAAAACTCTCACGGAACTGCTCATAGTTTCGGGTACGCAAACTACTTTATGGCAGTTATTCTTCACGACTCACCAAACCAGAAAACAATAAGAGACCACCTCTGTCTTTGCCAGTCAAACCTACAGACACATACATATATCCAGACCAGTGGAGTGGGGAGGAACATAGTACTGCCCTCAGCTTGAACTGTCTCAGGTAACAACTTCAGAATTAAGTAATAGAACTTACAAAATTTTTTTGTATCATACCTGGACTATAGGCAACACGTTGAAGCACGATACAGTCAGGTAATAAAAAGTGGGTTCAGGAATACAGTGGTAGATGAATGACATGGAACTGACTTATAAGATCAGATCTACTTAAACACAGGATTGATAGTGGATATAACTTATCTTGTTTTATACAGGCACTGCCGCTTGCAGGCCCACTGGCTTCTTGCAGCTCATGTTCTCATAGTTGCTTCTGTCTAGGTTAGCTCCATATATGTAATATGTGGCAGTGTGTTTGTGTAATAGGCTTCTACTGGCGTTTTGCAGCTCCAGCGTCATTTTGGCACGCACATTCTAATCGTCATGATTTATTCTTATTTCTTCACCGCATTGTTTTCAGCCCGGTTCAATACAAACTGTAGTATTGGGATTTGTTGGGGGAAAAAAAATAAATAAATAAAATAATAAAAAATAAGAGTGAAGGATAATGCAAAGAAAAACGGAATAAAGTGGAATTAATGTAACTGATAATGTGTGTTTGTGTGTGTGAAAGGGTACACATGAGTACGCTACATATAAAGACAATGAATCCTTCGTAAAATAATATAGTAGGAGATTGGAAAGTCCCTTACATGTACAGGTCACACACACACACACCCACACACCCACCCACACACACACACACACACACACACACACACGAGAGCTAGGATTGCTGGCCTTCCGCTTCTAGTGAGAAGCACAACTTCTCGGCTAACGTCCCTCATCTGTTCACTGCAAGATGTACAGCAACGGCAAGGAACAAATCCCACAGTCGGTCTCCGAGCTGCCAGGAATTGGAATCTACGTCTCCTCAGCTGTGAGCTGAGCGTGTTGATGCCTCCTTCACAGACCAATTATGATAATAATTAATAATAATAATAATAATAATAATAATAATGATAATAATAATAATAATAATAATAGTAAAAACAATACTACTACTACTACTACTGCTACTACTACTACTACTACTAATAATAATAATATGATGATGATGATGAACAAAAGAGGGAAAAGAAAAATCAATTATGATATATTATTATTATTATTATTATTATTATTATTATTATTATTATTATTATTATTATTATTACTACTACTACTACTATTACTTCTACCACTACTACTACTACTACTATTATTATTATTATTATTATTATTATTATTACGATTATTATCATTAACACCATCATATCCCCGTCATAATTGCTCTAATCTGCTGCAGGGCACCTCACGCTCAGGATCTAAAGATGCTGCTCACCCTGAGGAAAATTGACCAACAAACCGTGGCTTGTACTGCACTGCTTTGATGCACGCACGGCACAAGCCCCGCGCAGCACTCACTGTTCAGTAAACGCCATCATGCACCACAAGCTGTTGTGTCGATTGTGCATTTATGTTATCAACTGACGGGACCATCTTCTGTAATGAAATACGAATTTTTTAGAAAGTTATCGAAGTGCTGGGGGAAATGTTGCGCCAAGGAACACGCTGGACTGTCTCACACAAGCGCGGGTGATAATGTTTATATATCATTTGCCGCAGCTCAACTCTCACACAAGGTATTCCATTTTTTGCCTGACGCCTTCAGAGTATCAGAGACTGTAAAACTCGTACGTACATCAGAACTTTATAAAACAAATAATGAGGAAATTATGTGGAGCGTAGACGATCGTTATTTAAATCATAACATGGTTTGAAAAACATCTCCTGCTGTAATGAGATAATGGATGAAACAGAGATGGATGCGCTAAGGAAAGTTTTGGTGGCACAGCCCGATGGTTTTCCTGGCTTGGGGCTGTGCTGTCATCACCTGCACTCCACCTTAGACTGTTACACTCGAGAATGCCTACTCATCTGCCTCAATTCCCTCATTGTTCAACCTTACATGGTGGTAATGAGGCAGCACAAGTTAGTGAGGTAGTGAAGGATGTAGTGAAGGGCTAAGGCTAGAACACGGGTCGCTGGTGTGTTTGCGGGGCGAGTGATGACACGTAAGGGTGAAGAATAGTATGGAAGCGTTACACTTGTTTATATGGTGACATTCTTGGCGCGGGTCGGCGCTGGTTGATCGCGGGAGAAAACCAGCGTTCTCTGTGCACGCATCCTTAGACAAACACTCCGAGCATCGCTAACATTCTGTACCTCACCAAACACATCACTACCCTTCACTTAATACTTCATTCCACAGCCACACACAGCGGGCACTGACTTGTACTGACTGATCTGCGGCGACTAGTGAGGCGACTTTTGGCGGTGTTCGCTTAGCGTTTCCCCCGTGGCGGAGTGAGACTTGCATTCCTACGAGACGGTGTTATAGTAATACCCGGCACGCCGCTACCATTCTGTACTTTACCAAACACTTCATTCCACAACCGCACACAGCGGGCACTGACTTCTACAAGCTGGTCTGCAGCGCCTAATGAGTGGTCTTCGCTTGCCTCTCGCTGCTGGCGTGCAGGCCTCTCCCCAAGCACAGCACACGGGTCTGCGGTCCCGTTTGGGGTGCACCAGTCCGTCGCCTCCCCAAACACGGTGGTACACAGCCGCTCGAAACTACCAACTCTTCTCGGCCTCGGCCGGCGACGTTCCCTTCGCCGTTCTTCTCGCGGCCTAGGCTCTGCACGATGCCCGAACGCCGTATTCCACAGTCGCACGTAGCGTTCGCCTACTTCACGTGGACTGGTCTGCGGGCTCATCTCGGTGGTTAGGTTAGGTTAGGTTAGGTCAGCTTGGTGGGGGTGCGGGCGTCCTCTTTGTTGAGGACAGCCACGCGAAGAATTTCCAGACAAGCCTTCATAATTGTTTTTGAGATGAAAATCAATTCGATCGGAAAATGAAGAAAGTGATACACCGAGTGACGGAGACACTTCACGATGACTGGAAGGTAATCAGGCAAACACCTCGGAGATCAAGAGTAACGCAGCGGCGGTGAGGGAGGACGCAGGATGTTCAAATCTACATCTACGTCTACATCTACCTTCTCAAAAACACTTCCTTGATTCGCTTGCGTCACACTTCATCTACAATCTCATCACTCCATCGAGTTCCGGAGACTTTGCTTTATAGCGTGAAACTGTTTAGTGTTGCTCAAGACACCGCTGCAAATGACAAAGATATGGACAAAGGTATGAATACTTCAGACATGTTTTTTTTTTTCTTGAAGTTATAATGACAATTCCTACTTTTTTCTTTACTAGTATAGACTATAAAAAACCTCGAGTTGATGTAGCGGTGGCAAAGAATAGGTTTATTCTTTATAATAACTCCATGTCACGTACAACGAAGAATTAATTGTATGATCATATTGATAAATGTGTGAATTCCTTGCTGTAATCCATGAGTGAAGGATTCCATCTCAATAACGAGTTCAAGAAACACGTGCAATACGAGGGGGGATGTTCTGACAATGGTGCGATTGCCCGAGATGCTCCAAAGCTGAGGCGCAGCAGCTCCACTAGCCTACTACCAGCCGCCGCCATCTCATCCACTACTCACTCCCACTCGCAGCGATATTCGTGTTCCTGCACCTTAAAACCTGCTAGTCTCAACAACATTCTTTTTAGTCAGCAAATCTGAAGAGGTTCAATAAACTATACAGTCTCACAATGCAAAACAAACATCAAATTGGGGTTGTGTACGACGGCCTGGCAACCTTCGGTCTCCTGGCCCAGCGGCGTCACCACTCACGGCAGGGTACGACACTCCAAACTTTCACTCCACAACAAAAAATTCACGTCCATACACGCTCGTTACCTGCTTAACGTTACTGTCGGGCCTTTGGGGCAGGCTTCTGGTGGGGCTCCGGCAATCCTGTTCAGCTTTGACCACAGAGAAACAAATAAGTGTTCGAGAAAGCACAGAATTCAGCACACGCGTGCACCGCACGAAA
>NC_087151.1:13227500-13247500 GCF_035594125.1 Scylla paramamosain
TCTACTCCAAGAGCGTCTGTAGTTAGTGTTGAGTTTTCTAATGAAAGGTCCAGTTAAGTCTATTAGCTTCTTGAAGTTCTCATGTGTCATTCTGAAGAAATCATAGAATTTTTCTGGATGGTCAATCAGGTCTGGGAACAAATGACTGAAACTCCCAAAATCTGGCCTCTTGGTGTTCAGTGGATGTACCCAGAGTCGAGTTCTCTTTCTACGTCTATGGCGACGACGCCATAATAAAACAGCTACTTCAGCGAGCGCAGATGTATCCATTCTCCTTGAGATCTGGCAGGTCACTTACTGAAACGCATCAACAGACCTGACTCGACGTGACGCGCTTGGTGTACACGCAGCTGAATCACGTGACGTGACGTGACGTAACGTGACGTGACGCGACGCGACGCGCTTGGTGTAAACGCAGCCTAACGGAACCCAAAGGAAGAAAAAGACGCTGAATAAAAATAAAAAAAAACTGAAAATTTGTGAGAAAGAGAAACCAAAATGTTAATCTCCCTTGCGCACTCTGGGACACGAGGCAGAAGGAAGACATTAAAAGAGAGAGGATTACTAACTTTATTCCCCTTGGCTCTAGGTGGAGTTTCTCTACGTCCTCAAGCTGCCATTGTAGATATGTGCCGCCTGTGTGTGGAAGATGTGTTGGGAAGCAGTGCTGTTATACTGCTACACTGTGTCACTTTTTGGGCTCAGTGGATGTTGGCTTGGTCCTCCCCCGATCTCTTCCTCTCCGACATGAATGCAGTTTCTTGCTATCATCAATAATGGGATTATTTTCCTTTTTCCTTCTAGTCCTTTTCTTCCTCCATTTTGTCCCGTGTGTTCCCTGTTTTCTTTAAGTGTTCGCTATTTTTTTTCTTTTTAAATTTCACTTATTTTTCATTTCGTATGTAAAACTACCAACTACTTTTGCCATATATACACGTAGCATTCATAAATAAGTCAGGTTATAATTCATTCAAAATCGTTACTCTAATTGCCTTCATCATGAAAATGTCTTCACAGATAAGGCCAACAATATTTCACCTTACAGCAACAACCCATAAGAGCCTTTCACCAACGTGTATCCGACCAAAAATAATTTAACCAAAAATCATGACGGCAAAAAGAGGAGGAGGAGGAGGAAAGCAGCGGCGGAGAGAAAAGGACCGAAAATTGGGTGAGCGAAAGTGGTGATTGAGCCTAATACCCCCCTTGGCCATTCCTTCCTGTGCCCAGCGGGGAGGCAGAGGGCCGAGGGGGGCGCGAGATTGAAGGTGTGATAAGTGGGAGGAGGTGATGGAGAACTGCGGCCGCTTGATGAGGCGGGAAGATATGGACAGTGAGGGCCGGGGGTAAGGGTCTGGTATGATTGGTAGGGAAGGGGATGAGGCCAGGAGGAGTAGATGAGGTGTGGGAATATTGATAAAGGAGAGCAAAAGGTGAGAGGGGTTGGGGCGGGAGCAAATAGTAGCGGGAGGGGAGGGGCGGGGTGAAGAGGTAGTGGTGAAGGAACGGTGCTGATGAATTGTGGTAAAGGGGAGAGCCGGCGATCTTCAGGAGGTGGAGGGATAAGAAATGGTTTCTCCATCTTTGAGGGTTTTATACACTTATAGTACTGGAATGGGGAAAAAAATCCCATCCGTGGACCACTGGCAAAAAAAAAAAAAAAAAAGATAATAATAATAATAATAATATAAAAAAATAAATAAAAAAGTAATAAAATCATAAAAAAATCAATAAATGAAACAGAAAAAAAAAAAAGATATAAGCAAGACGATCCATCGACTAGTAGGAGTACTGCCATCGCGGCCTGTACTGTGTGTATGTACAGCCATCGCGGCCTGTACTGTGTGTGTGTATCTTTAGTGCGTAAGGGTCGGGAAGAAGCAGTCGTAAATTCATCAATCCATGTCGCTAACTTTAAGACGATGAGTTTGTTTACGTTGTCAAATCAGTGAAAAGCAGGAGCTCTATGGATTCTAAGTCTGAGGCTTTTACCAGCATAGAAAGCACAAGGTGATATGCTGGGAAAGGAATATACTGTAAAAGGAAAATAAAAGGAATGATGTTATTAGTGGGAACATGAAGAGAAACAAAAAATATCATACACTAAAAGCATCTTGAACTCATGAGGCAAGAGTGGTCAGGTCTAAGAAGAGATAGCTGTATGCAATGCGAAGCAGCATTCTGAAGTTAAAAACAAACAAATGAATAAATAAATAAATAAATAAATAATGATAATAATAATAATAATAATAATAATAATAATAATAATAATAATAATAATAAATAAATAAACAAACAAAACAAACATACGTAGGTCTGCAGTGGTGGCAGAAAATAAACCTTTCCTCTTTATAATCCCATCGTTTTTAATATTTCAGTTAGGATATAATGTACTGTACATACTCTCCAGAGTAGTTCCTCGAGGGATGCATGTTTGGATTCTATTAGTTGTGGTGCTTTAAGAGAGGAAGTGGCTCCGACTAGAACGTTGTTGTATAAATACAAATAGAGTGATTATGACGAATCGTAGTTTTTATTTATTGGACAGCACAGTGACATCACTCAGGTGTGCTACTCATGGACTAAACCATCACATGATAACGTTTGTTTGTATTGCAGATGAAAGATTTGTCACATGCGGGAATATGTTTATTCTTTAAGGTTCATTAATCAAGATCTGGTTAATTAAGAGAAGTGCACGACTGGAGGGAAGCGTTTGACGTACCTTGATTAAAGGAAAGTAATTGATGTCACGAATTAACTGAAACAGAAAAGATGGTTCAAGGGAAGCAGATCGTCACGCAGATGATGATTACCGCGGTGTAAGAGCCTTCACAAGAAACACAGTAAAAGAATGAGTGTAGCATCGCACGACGCACGCATGGAACCATTACATCCTTCTGTTTTGTTTAGATCAAATGCACAGTGAGGTGAGCGAACATACGCGATAGACTGTACGATGAAAGGTTTATGTAAATATTAAGACAGGTCTTCTGATGCCTGTGCAGAAAGAAAGCATGCACGTGCAGCACAGGAGCAGGACTGTGCGGAAGTGTGTGGACGTCGTGCCGATCAATGTTTCTTGCACATTTGTCATTAAGTCTTTAAAAATACAACTATTTGTTCTGATATCGGTTTCATATTCTCAATGTTAATCCAAAGTTAAATCACTGTAATTTTTTTTATACATTTTTTTATCATGCTTGAATTACTTCAGTAGATATTCATACTTTTTGCAATGAACATAAATTGGGGAACGAATATAGTATAAAACTCAACTTATGCCACATATCAGCTGCATACAAATAAAGTCTGAAAAAACAGTGTGATTATTTTATGAAATACGGGAACTGTTCTGAAAGCAAAGAATTTTCAAACATTTGGTGATTGCACAAAAAATCCTCGGTATTATTCAGGACAAGCAAATATCTACCTTCTTATCACGACCATCATACTTTGTCTGGAGAGGATCAGATGAACGTCATGAAAACTTCAATCGTTGCCTGGCTTCAGTCCATCGTAAATCCGTGGACGGTGAAAAAAAAAAAAAAAAAATAAATAAACAACATTATCAACTAGGCCACGCGGGAGACCGTCTTTCCTCTAACCCCAGACCAAGGCTTCTTCAGAGATCTGACCTAAGGATGGGTTGAGGTCACAGAAAGGACTGTGCTATCAAGCAGAATTTACCATAGATACATATAATGACTGTTGCCAATGGCAGTCCTTCACTGACTGTTCTCAACCATCACTGCAAAGGCATACTTTCTTGTTTAGAAGAATAAGAATATGATCCACTGACAAACGGAATGTAGATATTTAAGAATAGATTGATTGAAATATACTTAGTGTATTCATACACATTTAGTGCATTTTGCACACTTGCTCGCCTTCTTTCTAACAGGAAACGCATTTTTGTACAATTACTAACAAGTATATAATCAAATAGATAAGCAACTCAAGGAAAGCAACGAAACACACACACACACACACACACACACACACACACACACACACACACACACACACACACACACACACACACACATACACACACACACACACACACACACACACACACACACACACACACACACACGCACGCGAGCCACAGGTGATGCTCACCAGCCAGGACTGCCCCACCTTCATAAATCCAGAATCTGGACCCAAACCGCTGGGAAAACAACACATAAATTAGATGGTCACCGAGACCCATTCGGAAAAATATGATTCTGTGTGTGTATATGTGTGTGTGTGTGTGTGTGTGTGTGTGTGTGTGTGTGTGTGTGTGTGTGTGTGTGTGGAAGGGGAACGGGTGGATGATCAATAAGTCTTTAATATTAGCAAGCTTCGGCATAGTTACCAGCCATGCACCTTTATATTTCGTTTAAATGTTGAACTCTCAAGAAAGCTACTGACTAGAATTCTCTATCCTGCACGTTATCAATGATTCCCAGTATATCAACACCTATTTATCTATCCATTACACACACACACACACACACACACACACACACACACACACACACACCCTCCAGGTGGTCCGATGTGCCAAGCTCCTCGGAGTCACGGTGGACGACCAGCTGACCTGGAAGCAGCATGTCGCCAGCACCATAAGATCAGCTACCTACAGGCTGTACATGCTGCGCAGACTCAGGTCGCTGGGGACGCCGACAGATGAGTTAAGGGGGGTGTATCTTACTTTCATCCTCCCCAAACTCATGTACGCCTCCCCAGCGTGGTCCTCCTCCCTCACACAAACTCAACAGCTACAGTTGGAGAGTGTGCAGAAAAGGGCGTGCAGAGTCATCCTTGGCCCTGCATACACCACCTATGAAGAAGCCCTGAACACCCTGAAGCTGTCCAGACTATCCACCAGGTACAGTGAGGCTCTGGAGAAGTTTGGAAGGGGACTTCTGAATCATCCACGTCTCAGAAACATGCTGCCGCCTGACGCGCCTCGCCCTACCCGTGCCACCAGACACCACAATAAGATAACGCCCCTAAAGGCGCCACGTACGGACCGGTACAGACTCAGTGCGATTCCCACCATGGTGCGAGCCATCAATCAATAGTCTCTTCTAGATTTGACTTACCTTTAGGATTAATGTCAAGTATTTCCCCACCCCCAATGTACATTTTCAGTTTGTTGACTGCCTAAAGAATAAACCGTTTATTATTATTATTATTATTATTATTATTTTACACACACACACACACACACACGCACGCACAAGAGATGAAGGCTTCCCAAAATAGAGTGCAAAACTTGCATAAAAAATGTTTGCTTAGTTGTCACTCACTGATTTTATTTATGGATTTTTCAGTGTTAGAAGATCATGCCAATGCTCTCTAAATTAAATAGAGGGGAAGAGTAGGAAAATCAGTAGATATCTTTCTGGCTAAGTATCACAAGTCATGGGGAGAAACAAACCCGGCAAGAGTTTGACATTCATCACTGAACAAGTTTTTGTGAAGCTGTAAGACCAACCTGGAGTGACTTCCGGAAATAACACAGAGGGCGTGAGTTTCATGACGTGGGAGACAGGAAATGCCCGGGCCAACGAGTGTGATGGGCACGCTCGTTGTCGTCACTCTAGAAGCTACACCAGCGCAATGCCCGTGCCCATGATGAATCAAGTGACCGGACTGAGGCAAACACTGGAGAGACGAAGCTGTCAGACACAAATAAGTCTTCTAGTTATTTGCTCTGACACAAATGTCTTCCATTTAGCCATTTTTACCATTTACTTTCATTTTCTTATATACAGTCATGATTAAGCTACACAACACTAACACATCAAATACTTTGAAAATAATGACAATCAAATCACTGATGGCCACAAGGAATATGAAACAAAAAAAAAAAAAAAAATCTGGAGTGATGTCTTCAGAAACTTGGACACAACCGAGAACCAAGCCTAACGCACCACACTCAGCAGCTAACCAGTCACGGTGGCGACGCTAATTCGTGAGCTCGACTCCATTTATATATATGGTTAATGATCCTGAATATTTTGATGCCCTTCACCGCCATTTTCACATTCACTACTAGTCTTCTAAATATGCACACACGTTCCTTTGTTACTCCTGAGGCTTCATCGCACATCTGTTTATTTTCATTTTTCATTCATTTCTTCTATCCTACGTTTTTTCCCATTATCCAAAAATTTCAGTGCCTCCAAAAAAGTATTATAAAGACATCTCTGGAATCAAAATTACATTTTTGTAGCTTTATTTTCAAGAATCAGTAAACAGATGGATTCTTCTCCAAAATTTGTTGTTAAAATCTGAAGCAATATTTTTAATATACACACCCACCTACACACCCACACATAAACACAGAAAACAAGAGAGAGAGAGAGAGAGAGAGAGAGAGAGAGAGAGAGAGAGAGAGAGAGAGAGAGAGAGAGAGAGAGAGAGAGAGAGAGAGAGAGAGAGAGAAAGCGCTAACTACCACGCCCAACACGGAAAGAAAGACCATAACGAGCGTTCTTATGAGCAAAGTTCTCTTTCTTGCCTCATAGTTTTCGACACGAATTTACTGTCTGTCAAAAGAAGATAAATGCAACGTCGTCGCCAGTGTGTGCGTGGCGGGCGTCCGGAGACTTCGAGGTGGTGGTTTTCCTGCTTAATGTTCTTGCCTGCTCCAAAGCCCCGAGGCACAGGTAGAAAAGAATAGTGAAAAGATGGGACGGCGACGATAAAGATGAAAGATGGGGAACATGAAGTAGCCAAGACCAGAAAGAGATGGAAATACGACTGTGACGGCGACAATGAAGATGAAAAATAAGGGAGATGAAGTAGCTGAGACTAGTAAACTCTGGAACTCCCTGCCTGCTTCTGCATTTCCTCCTTCCTATGACTTGAATTCTTTCAGGAGGGAGGTTTCAAGACACTTACCCTCTAGTTTTTGGACGATCCTTAACCTTTCTTTTTGGGACCGAGTCTCAATGGGCCATTTTTTTTCAGTCTTGTTTTGTTGTCCTAAGCCAGTGCTTCTCTTGCATAAAAAAAAAAAAAAGAAAGAAAAAAGAGGAAGGAAGTAACAAGCTGGTCAATGATTACTGGTATGACAATGATGTAGATTATGATGATAGGTTAAAGGACGTAGAACAAAGTGAGTAAAGAAGATCAAGTGGATGATTGATGTGCATCGGGAGAGGAGTTGTGAGAAGAGGAACAGGGTAATGATGGTAGTGATGATGACTGATTCGGCGACGAATTCTTCACAAAAATGACGAGGAAAATTACAATTACGATTACGGCGTTATAGTGATGAATGTATTAAGACTAAAGAGAAGAGAAACAGATAAGGTCTTAAAAAGATAGTAGGGATAATATTTAAGATGAAAAAACGATCACACATACAACAAAAAACGGACACAAAAAGGTCAAATAGAAAAAAAAGAAAAGGAAAAAAAGAAAAAAAAAAAAACGAGGACTAGAAGAAAGGAACATACAGCCATAAAGTTTATAAACCAAAACAAGGTAAAACAACACACACACACACACACACACACACACACACACACACACACACACACACACACACACACACACACACACACACACACACACACACACACACACACACACACACACACACACACACACACACACACTGTGCTATAAATGATATAAAAAACTTTAAGAAAATCAGCAAAAATGAAGAATACGTTAATTGTTTCATAAAGGAAAAATCTGATAAGAGGCCAGAGGCGCACGATTCAGTTTAAGAATTAAATGTGAAAAATATAAATGATGTTCTCTTTTTCGCGAAAGCCAGTAATGAAATAAATTTCTTTATTGTCTAGTTGAAGAATCTGTGTTCCAAATGTAGGCAAATATAATGAAGATAGCAATAGTGCACTTTCTTTTGCTAAATACCTTTCCGAGGCTCGAGCAAACACACACACACACACACACACACACACACACACACACACACACACACACACACACACACACACACACACACACACACACACACACACACACACACACACACACAGCTCTTCAACTTATGTAGATCAAAGTATTTATTCAAAAGTATTTTTGCGAATTGTACTTATGTCCATTATACATCATTATTTTAATAAAATACGTAAAGTTGTAACGTACCTACCAGTAAAGTTTTGCGTATCTTACGGGAGTAGGCAGTAAGCATAGGGGACGAGGCAGTAGCCACCTGCCGAAACGATAATTACTCCCAGTGAGGTCTAAAACACTGGATCAGGGGGTGCTGTGAACTTAATCATTTTACTTATAATCTGAACTGGAAACTTCACATCTCATCTCTAGCTAAAACAGCTTCCATGAAGTTAGGTGTTCTGAGACGTCTCCGCCAGTTTTTCTCACCCCCACCCAGCTGCTAACTCTGTACAAGGGCCTTATCCGTCCATGTATGGAGTATGCTTCACATGTCTGGGGAGGTTCCACTCATACTACTCTTCTAGACAGGGTGGAATCAAAAGCTTTTCGTCTCATCAACTCTCCTCTAACTGACTGTCTTCAGCCTCTCTCTCACCGCCCGCAATGTTGCATATCTAGCTGTCTTCTACCGCTACTTTCATGCTAACTGCTCTTCTGATCTTGCTAACTGCATGCCTCCCCTCCTCCCGCGGCCTCGCTGCACAAGACTTTCTTCTTTCTCTCATCCCTATTCTGTCCACCTCTCTAACGCAAGAGTTAACCAGTATTCTCAATCATTCATCTCTTTCTCTGGCAAACTCTGGAACTCCCTGCCTGCTTCTGTATTTCCACCTTCCTATGACTTGAATTCCTTCAAGAGGGACACTTATTTATCAATTTTTGACCACTGCTTTGACCCTTTTATGGGACTGGCATTTCAGTGGGCATTTTTTTTATTAGATTTTTGTTGCCCTTGGCCAGTGTCCTTCCTACATAAAAAAAAAAAAAAAAAAAACCCAGCTGTGACCTCACTGAACGTTTCCCTTTGTGTCTCATAGCACAAGGGGGCAGTCACAGCCTGCCCTCTAAAAACAACTCTCTTCCTTCATTCAAAACAACAAGCACTTAATTACACATACACCCTTCACTAAAAATACAAAATTATCATGGCGATTCCTACACCAGCCTCGGAGTCCCTATCTGGGGAGGGGACCACAGATGTACCCAGGTCGGACTGCTCTTCTGGTATCGACCCTGAGTGTCTTGACACTCCACTCAACTTTTTCTCATTAACTTCTGCAACATTCGCGGTCTTAGATCTAATTTTCAATCTGTAGAACACCACCTCTCCTCTATTAAACCTCATCATCTTTTCCTCACTGAAACTCAGGTGTCTGAGGCAACTGACAGTAGACCCTTTTCTGTTCCCTCATACTTTCTCTATCCTCATTTTCGATCCAAAGCTGGATGCTGCGTTTATGTGCGCAATGACTTAACCTGCTCTCGTGCCCACGCTCTTGAATCTTCCGAGTTTTCCACCATCTGGCTACGACTACAGAGTCACTCTCAAACTAAATTTACCTGTGCTGTATACCTCTCACCTAACTCCTCTGACTATAAGAAATTCTTTGACTACTTAACTTCCAAAGTGGAGCACATTCTGATTCTCTTCCCTTTTGCGGAGATCTCCATTCTTGGAGACTTCAATGTTCACCACCAGCTTTTGACTTTCCTCTCCCTTCACTGACCATCCTGGTGAACTAACCTTTAACTTTGCTATCCTCCACGACCTAGTGCAATTGGTGCAACACCCTACTCGTATTTCTGACCGTCTTGGAGATACGCCCAACCTTTCCTAACCTCTAATCCTTCTGCCTATGCTGTCACCCTTTCTTCTCCTTTGGGCTCCTCCGATCACAATCTCATATCTGTATTTTGTCCTATCGTTTCAGTCCCTCCTCAGGATCCCCCTAAGCGGAGTTGCCTCTGGCGTTTTGCCTCTGCTAGTTGGGGGGGACCTGAGGAGGTATTTTGCTGATTCTCCTTGGAATGACCACTGCTTCCGTGTCAGAGACCCATCTCTGTGTGCCGAGCGCATAACAGGGGTGATAGTGTCTGGCATGGAGGCATACATTCCTCACTCTTTTTCTCGACCTAAACAAGATCTAACTCCTCTCGTGACTTCTGGCACCTACCCCAAAAAAAAAAACACCTCCAATAAATTTGCTTATTCTTCTTTCCCTCCTTTATTTCAAGTAGATGGTACTACTGGTATCACATCTATCTTTAAAGCTGAACTCTTCGCTCAAACCTTTGCTAAAAGCCCTACTTTGGATAATTCAGGTCTTGTTCCTCTCTCTCCTTCATCCTCTGACTATTTCATGCTACCTATTAAATTCTTTGCAATGATGTTTTCCATGTCTTCGCTGGCCTAAATCCTCAGAAGGCTTATGGACCTAGTTTGGTCCCTCTTATTGTTATCTGAAACTGCGTCTTCGAATTTGCACCTTGCCTAGTCAAACTCTTTCAGTTCTGTCTGTCAATTTGCTAGAAATATGCCTACATTCAGCCTGTTCCTTAAAAGGGTGATCGTTCTAATCCCTTAAACTACCGTCCCATTGCCTTAATTTCCTGCCTATCTAAAGTTTTTGAATCTATCCTCAACAAGAATATTCCTAAACATTTATCAATTCACAACCTTCTATCTGATCGCCAGTATGGGTTCCGTCAAGTCCGCTCTACTGGTGATCTGGCTTTCCTTACTAAGTCTTTTAGAGATTTTGGTGAAACTTTTGCTTTTGCCTTAGACATATCAAAAGCTTTTGACATAGTCTGGCACAAAACTTTGATTTCCAGACTATCTTCCTATGGCTTCTATCCTTCTCTCTGTAACTTAATTTCAAGTTTCCTTTCTGACCGTTCTATTGTTGCTGTGGTAGACGGTCACTGTTCGCCTAAATCTATTAACAGCGGTGTTCCTCAGATTTCTATCCTGTCACCCACTCTCTTCTTACTATTCATCAATGATCTTCTAAGCCAAACTTCTTGTCCTATCCACTCTTACGCTGATGATACCACCCTACACTTTTCCACACCTTTTCGCAGACATCCAACCCTTCAGGAAGTAGAGTTCACACAGGGAAGCCACAGAACGCCTGATTTCTGATCTTTCTAAAATTTATGATTGGGACAGAGCAAACTTGGTATTGTTCAATGCCTCAAAAACTCAATTCTTCCATCTATCAACTCGACACAACCTTCCAGCCAACTATCCTCTCTTCTTCAATGACACACAACTGTCCTCCTCTTCTACACTGAACATCCTCGGTCTGTCCTTTACTTATAATCTAAACTGGAAACTTCACATCACATCTCATCTCTAGCTAGAACAGCTTCTATGAAGTTAGGTGTTCTGAGACGTCTCCGCCAGTTTTTCTCACCCCCCCAGCTGCTAACTCTGTATAGGGGCCTTATCCGTCCATGTATGAAGTATTCTTCACATGTCTGGGGAGGTTCAACTCATACCGCTTTTCTAGACAGGGTGGAATCAACAACTTTGCATCTCATCAACTCCTCTCCTCTGACTGTCTTCAGCCTCTTTCTTATTGCCGCAATGTTGCATCTCTTGCTATCTTCTACTGCTATTTTCATGCTAATTGCTCTCCTGATCTTGCTAACTGCATGCCTTCCCTCCTCCCGCAGCCTCGCTGCACAAAACTTTCTTCTTCTCTCACCCTTATTCTGTCCAGTGCAAGAGTCTAATGCAAGAGTTAACCAGTATTCTCAATCACTCATCCCTTTCTCTGTTAAACTCTGGAACTCCCTGCCTGCTTCTGTATTTCCACCTTCCTATGACTTGAATTCCTTCAAGAGGGAGGTTTCAAGACATTTATTCATCAGTTTTTGACTACTGCTTTGAACCTTTTATGGGACTGGCATTTCAGTGGGCATTTTTTTTTTTTATTGGATTTTTATTGCCCTTGGCCAGTGTCCTTCCTGCATAAAGAAAAAAAAAATGCGTATAACACTAAGGAAATATCTTACAATTTGATATTGTGGCTGCCAGATGGTGCCGGGATGGTCAGGCCACCCCGTGTGTATTTTTTTCTATTCAGAGCTTTTCCCACCTAGCAGCGGGTCACAACTTCCGACTTATACCAGGTACTTAATCACTGCTAGGTGAATAGGGCGAACAGGGACTACTGCAAAGAAGTCCACCCAAAGACTTCTGACCTGACCCGGGATTCGAACCCGTGGCCTCTCGGGCGCGCTAACTACTACGCTATCAGGTGTGTGTGTGTGTGTGTGTACTATATATATATATATATATATATATATATATATATATATATATATATATATATATATATATATATATATATATATATATATATATATATATATATATATATATATATATATTAATAGTCAATTCTTAGAAGGTCTCAAACCGCGAAGTAGAAAAAAACAAAACTTTGAACATTATAATTCTCAAGAGCTACTTTGAAAAGAAACTTACCAAACAGAAGCATCTAATTCCATATATATATATATATATATATATATATATATATATATATATATATATATATATATATATATATATATATATATATATATATATATATATATATATATATATATAATGATGTCCTGAGAAACTCATGAGAGTAAAGCAGCAAGACCAACATCACTCTACGGGAGCAAGTAAACAGTAATCTGTCAAAGGGGACAAACCCACACGTCCTCGCAATGTGGCTTTACATTCCTAACTATGGCTGGCTCTCATTTATTGAGTGCCGGTCGAATGATTTAGTTTTTTTCGATGTCGGTCTCATTATTAAATTAAGCAACACAAAAAGCTCTTTGGGTAATGACGATTCCACCATCTTTTCTTTGACCAATCTTATTAGTCTTTCTTACGTCTTGATTTTCTCCCTTTCTTAATCGGCTTAAAAAATGTAATAAAATCCTTACAATTTTAAAAATGGTGTAAAATATTCTGTATTCATAGAAGAAAAATTTAAGGCACTAATGAAAAGATTAATTGGCTACTGTTGAACTATTTGTGAGAACAGGAATGAAATCCACCATTTGTTTTAAAGTGCACCAGATGACTAAGTAACCAACAACGATGGAATTCTTGCATCAATTTTCTGCCATGACAAAATATTTAAATAAACATTCAGTCTCTATAAAGTAATGACACATCATTCTCATGCCTTAACTGAGCCCTGAAATCGATAGAAGAAGAAAAAAAAAAGTAAGATTGGGAGAGCGAAGAGCTAAGATGAGCAAAGTTATCTTCGTTAATTAAGAGCTGGCAAAATAAGTCTTCAGTAAATGAATCCCAGAAAAACTGTTAAGCAAAATACCCAAAAAATGATAAAATGAATGGACAAAATGCAGATCTATCGTTAGAATTCGGCGTAGGAAGAAATGGTGATTAGAAAAGGTCGAGGAGGGAAAGAAAGAAAGAAAGAATAGAGATGTGGAGGCGAAACTGCGGGAGTAATTAGTGGTGACTTGGACTGTTGTGTTGACAGAGAGAGAGAGAGAGAGAGAGAGAGAGAGAGAGAGAGAGAGAGAGAGAGAGAGAGAGAGAGAGAGAGAGAGAGAGAGAGAGAGAGAGTGAGAGAGAGAGAAGGGGGGCGGGGGGAGGGGAGCAAAATAATAATATCCGCATTCAGCCCAGCCTCTATCTGTACACGCCTCACCATTATCATCACCCTCTGGCGGAACCTTAGCATGTTGTGTTGTTATTCCATTAAGGTGGATACAGTTTATTCCAAAGCTGTGACATACTTTGGTCTGAGTCACTCTCTCCCTCTCTCTCTCAAGGCTGTTAGTTTTATAACGATGCATAACCACGACCAAAAAAACAGTAACACAGCCCTTCACCAGCGTGCCGGCGGGCGTGAACAGCGGCAGCAACAGGCACCCAGCGATGTTCTTCCTTGATCACCCATTGTGCTAGTGTGGATGAGCAGTACCAGCAGCAGCACCAGCAGCAACAGGCAAGAAGTCCGTAACTACAACAGCCATCTTACTGGCTCGTGAGCAGCAGCAGCAGCAACATTAACACGGTCCTTGGGGTGAACAACATTTAATCGGATGAGCTAAGAGCGCGGACTGCCGCTGCCTCAGTCTCAAGTTCGAGGTGAACTCTGATTCATTTCTCTTCGCCGAGTAGAATTGCTCAGAAGTACTGGTTGAAGCGCCATTCATCTCCTCCAAACCAGCAGTCATCAAGGGCTTAATTAACTCCCCGCATACTCGACAAATCTTCCTCTGTGTACTTGTAAATCTACTGTTATTTCTATTATACACACACACACAGACACACACACACACACACACACACACACACACACATATATATATATATATATATATATATATATATATATATATATATATATATATATATATATATATATATATATATATATATATATATATATATATATATATATATATATATATAAAGTGGAGTGAAGGACATTTATATATAAATCTTTCTCTTTCTTTCCGTCATTTACAGTGTGTGGCAGAACACAGACGGTGGTGGCCGTCGTTAGAAGAAATGTCAAGTCCCTGGCCTTGCGTACGCATGTATTGAGGGGCGCTTACAGGAAATAGTGATGACCAGTCTTCGGACGGATCATACACGTCTCACATACAGACATCTCACGTCCCTCGGGATAGAACCCATTAATGATGACAAAGTTCAACTACTACCAGCAATTTTTATTTATTTATTTATTTAATTATTTATTTATTTATTTTTTTTTTTGTAATTTCAGAAACACACACACAAAAAAAAAAAAATGAAAACGATAAATGAAATCAGAAAAAAATACAAACATAAAACACTATGTAAGAACCCTACATTACAATGACCAAACTTTCGTTAAACGTCATGACATTGCTGAGGTTTTCAATAATTACTTCTGCAACTTTGCCCCTCAAACTCTCACAGAAACCCACTTCATTACTTAAAAAAAAAAAAAAAAAAATCATAACTCTATACCATCTTTAACTACCTTTCATACAATAAATTTCCTAAATCTCTTAAAAAGAAGAAAAAAAAAAAAACCTCAAGTGTACATGAAATTTCAGTTTGTGTATTAAAACATAATTGTGGCCACACCACTTAGCATTTTTTTTTTCGATCAGTCTGTTACAACAGGGACTTTTCCATCCATACATAAGAAAGCAAAGGTCACTCATGTTCTTAAAGCAGGCGCAAGCAATAACCCTAAAAACTATCGTCCAATTTTAAATCTCAGTATCTTCTTTAAAATCTCTGAATCACTGATGAAAAAAATATCTCATGAATTACTTAGTGAGTAAGAGCATTCTTAATTCAATGCAATTTGGCTTTAGACATAACCATAACACTTATCAGGCACTAAATCTATTTTCATCTGACATCTATTCCGTCCTTGATATTAAACAATCTGTTCTTGCGGAATTCATCGATTTTTCTAAGCCTTTGATGCCGCAAACCATAGAATACTTTTTAGATAAACTACATCGCTATGGCATTCGTGGTCCCATTCATTACTTGTTTCAAGATTATTTTTCGAGTTTATACAAACAAATTTCATTTAAAGGTCAATATTCATAATTCAATTCCATTCATCTTCGAGTTCCACAAGGCAGTGTTTTAGGTTCGATCTTTTTTTTTTTTTTTTTTAACTTTATATAAATGACATATCCAATATGTAAAAAAAAAAAAAAAATATGACACTGTATTTAGCTGGCCCACAACCAAGTCTTTTAATAAATACAACAAACAATGAAATTCATGAACTATTTCAATGGTGCATTTGCAATAGACTTACCATTAATAATGAAAAAAACACATTTCATGTTATTTTCACCTGAAAGATATCTTCATGTTCCACCACTTTACATTAATAACTGTGATGTCTCAAGAACCACTCACTAAATTGACGAATCTATGACCTTTAAATTTCACATTGATAATCTTACCCTTAGAATATCCAGACACATCGCCTTGCTTTATCCAATTAAAGATTTAATGCCTCCACATATACTTCAGTGTCTCTATTATCCCCATATCCACTCTCCACTTATTATAATCCAATCTGGTGCACATTATATCCAACTTACCTGTTATCACTACTTCATCTCAAAAAATAGTAAGGATTGTCACAAACACCACCTACTTAGAACACACAACTCCTGTATTTAAGCAAACACGAATCTTGAGATTGGACAACATAATGAAAATTTCAATTTCTACTCTAATGGACATGAACCACACAAACACACAAAATGCCCTCCCCGCCCACAACCATCCCACGCGTCACTGTGATCAATTACGTTCTCCTCCCCACAGCCTTTCAAAATACTGTCACTCATCAGCATATTTAGGACCCGTCATTTGGAATATCATTCCCCACACATTCAAAATTCACCATCATTAAATACCTTTAAAAGCGGACAAAAAAAAAAAAGAATAATTACTAACATGCCACACGAGTACAATGTCCACTCCCGTCACAAATATCCACTACAGTCATGATACTCGAGTATTTGTTGCTGCACGAGTCACATTAAAGTGAGACTCGTGCGGCTGTCTGCACCAAGATACTGCTCTTCTTTCTTTGTAGGTGTATGGCTGGGCGCACTCACAACTGGATGGTCTGCCAACGACGGGAGAGCAATCAGCCTTTCCACAACAGACTAACTCTACATACATCACAGCCTAATTGTCAACGTTTCTATTACATTGTTCATTCTCGTCATAGGGCCATTCTCTGTGCAGCTCTATAAGTAACATGTAAATAATTAATATTGTAAATGCGTTTATTAACCTAATATCTTCATTATGTTAATCATAACATATTATCACAAATTACTTTTATGTTTTTTTGTATTATATTTAAATTATGCCTGAAAAGTTTAGACTTTATAAAAGGCTAGTCACTTCTCTTTATTATAATTACTATTCTTATTATTTGTAAGATTTGTTGGTGACTATAAATAAATGTTCAAATGTTTCTCTCTCTCTCTCTCTCTCTCTCTCTCTCTCTCTCTCTCTCTCTCTCTCTCTCTTATTTAAAGATTATGAACATAGAGAAGGAGATTCAATTACTTTTCAAAAGTCAGGCACATTATTCATTATTCAAATTATTCAAATTATTCATTATTCATTATTCAAATTATTATTCAAATTATTCAAATTATTCAAATTATTCAAATTATTCATTATTCATTATTCAAAAGGGAGCCTTGGTCTTAAGCTAAGAACGATCACTGTCCAGTGTCATTCATTTGAAAGTTGCTCGACGGGACGGCTTTGTGAACGAGGGAATCATTGCACTGTCACTATCAGTCACTCTCACCTGCTTCGTCACTGTTTGGCACTCTATCTGGCACTCGCACCTCCGTGATCACAGATTTGCACTGTCATTGTCAGGCACACTATTACACCCCCTCCTTCACGGCACTCACTGTCAGGCACACTATTACACCTCCCTTTCACGGCACTGTCACTGTCAGACACACTATAACTCCTTCGTTACTTCAAGTTATTGTCACTGTCAGGCACATTATTACTCCTTCGTCACTTCAGGCACTGTCTCTGTCAGACACACTGTTACACTTTATGGCATTGTCATTGTCCGGCACACTTTCACAGTACACCCTCGGCACTTCATGACACTGTCATTGTCAAGCATTTCCACTGCCCTTGTCACTCCGCGTTACTGTCACTATCAGGTGGGTGTGTCCGAAGGCGTGGGCGACACACTTCACCTGCTGGGAGGACATCCTGGTGACGTCTACTGCTGAGGTGAAAACGTTCCACAGCATCGCGGTGTCGTGGGAGAAGGCAGGCTAACACCTCACTGCACGGCACCTCCGCACCTCGGGGAGGATGTCGGACACTACCGCTCTCTCTTAGTGCAATAATTCCTCCTCCAGGGGGACCCGAGGCGCCGTGAGGTGAGGTGTTGGCTGCACCTGGGCCTTGTGCAGCCCTTTGAAAGCCCCCCTCTCGCCTTCTGTGTTTCAGACTGTCTAGCTGGTGGATGGGGGCGTCTTGATGAGTGCGTGGGTGTGGCTGCTGTTGCCTCTGCTGTAACTGCTGCCGCTGCTGCTGTCGCTCCTGTTGGTGTTGCTATCCCTGACTGACGGCACCGTAGATGAGGCGCTCGGCCCGCTGCTGCACCTTGTCCAGCAAGGAGAGATGGGACTGGGCACTGCACATTCACGTGAGGGACTGCACTCCATGATGGGCCTCACTTGCGCCTTTTACAGCGTCATGAGGCCCTTGGCGTCGAGTAGGTGTCTCACTCGACGCAGGAGTGTCACCCTCAGGGAAGCTTTGCGTGCCACGCTCTCCAGGTGGCGGTTGAAGCTGAGTTTGGAGTCAACTTCCACGCCTAGAAAGTTGATGGAGTCCTTGATGGCAAGGATATCTTCTCCAAACTTCAGCTGGCCTTCCATTAGCCTGGCATCCTCCCGTGAACGTGGAGATGACCAAGGCCTGGGTCTTTTCGGAAGATACTTGACTTGCCACCGTCTGCCCCAGATCAAAACGTCACAAAGGTGATGGTTGGTGGTATCGATCACATTCACAGCCTCCTCTCTACTATAACTGTGTGAGAGAGTGGCATCATCCGCAAAGGCCGACACTAGCGTGAGGCTCTGAAGAAGGTCGTTAAAGTGCACGTTCCATAGGATAGGGTCCAAGATCGAGCACTTTGGAACGAAGGCCTCCAAAGGGTGCACCCGCTCCGAGGTGCACCCGCTCACCATCACCCTCAGACTCCGGCCTTGCAGGTAGCTGAAGAACAGCTCCAGCAGCTCCTCCGTGACGCCGAGCTGCTCAAGCTTGGCCAGGAGTTCTCTGTGCTACACCCAGTCAAACACTCTAGCGATGTCCAGGGCGATGACAAGGGAGGGGCGGCCCGCGTCGAGGGCGTCGTGCCAGGCTTTAGTAAGTAGGAACTGGCAAGAGGCGGAGCGTCCCTTCCTGAGTCCGTGCTGTCGTGGGGAAATGAGGTGGTGGTCTTCTAGGTAGCAGGTCTGCTACTCTGCAATAATCCTCTTCGGGATTTTGTTGACATCTGACAAGAGGAAGATGAGAAGGTTGGTTGGTTCTCCTTTTTGTGTACGGGTGTGACCGGAGTCTCCTTCCTTGTAGCGAGCCATGTGCTAGTATGTAGGCATTGCAGGAAGATGCGTGTGAAGGGCCTTATCAGCTCCTCCGTACAGTGCTTCAGTAAGAAAAGGGAGACATCGTCAGGGCCGCGAAGGTGCCTCGCCACAGCGGTCCAGGGTTTGGCCACACAGGCGGATGAAGTGTGAGGGCTGACGGTCAGGCTCCTTAATGGTCATTTTGCCGCTGAAGTGTGCCGCCAGGAGTTCGGCCTTGTCCTGATTGACGACCACGAGATTGCCAGCGGCTGTTTTGAGGGTCGGGATGCTCTCCTGTGTGACCGTGCCCTGTCGCTACTTCACCAGGAAACACCATTCCTTGCGGCCCATTTGGTTGCTGGCGAGTTTCCTGCGCCCAAGCAGCCACCCTCGCCATGGCCCTGCAAGTAACGCGGTGCTGGACCTTGTGGCGACTGGTCACCTGCCGGCACCTGTAGCCGAAGCACGGCTGGTGTCGTGGCTCGACTTCTCCCCCCCCCTTCCCCAGCTCTCTCTCTCTCTCTCTCTCTCTCTCTCTCTCTCTCTCTCTCTCTCTCTCTCTCTCTCTCTCTCTCTCTCTCTCTCTCTCTCTCTCTCCACTTTGTGGATGAGTGTCCCAGTTTGAGAGATGTCGATGTCAGGGAGGAGACAGAGCCTTCCTTCCCTTTCTCTCCCTTCGTTTCTAGAAGAGGAGTATTCCACAACGATATAAAACGCTCTTAATTATAAAGAATGCTGTTATTTATAAACTAACAATTCTTAATTCGCTTACTTTTACTTTTTTGTATTATTTGATTATTTTTATTATCTAATATTTATCTATTACGGATTCTAATGCTTCTAATGCTGTGTCAAACTTTCCTATAAGTATTGTGGTATTTCCCACTTCATTATCAGAACTTTTCTGT
>NC_087151.1:13250000-13252500 GCF_035594125.1 Scylla paramamosain
CAGAAGGTTTGGAGGTACTCCTATAAACACAGTATTTCCTAAAATTACAAAGCCTTATTAATTTTCAATGATAAAAAAACGGACTATAGACCCTAAAATAATTACCTTTTATTTATTCTATCTACCTACCGAGGTGCCATGTCTTGTTTGATGTGGGCGACTATGTGTATCCTCTGTCTATCCTCAGCCAGTCTTATTAATTCGGCCACTCTTGTGACTCGTGGAATATCTTGTAGCAGGCTGTCCATATACTTTGTTCTTTGTTCTGTCCTACGGCCGTAAAGGCGACCTGTTATGGACCAGAGATTCTTAGCATCCAGTGCTCTGGACAGCCCAGTGCCATCACTGGTGGGCAATGGGAGAGCTGCTCTAGGAATATGTTGGTCAAATTTCAAAGGATTAAGCCAGATATTGATACAACCCTAGTTCATTGCCAGTGACGTGAATGCATCCTACCATCAGTCATCACATCCACCGCTTTTCTTCTGTAATAAAGGCATGGAACTCAAGCTGGACTCAACTATTCTTTTGTTGCGTTTTCCTCCGATAGATTCCTCTACCGTCGATTCTATTACTCTTCTTTTTTGACCTCGTACTTTGTTTTGAACTTCATTCCTTGACAAGTCACGTCTCAGTATTGCTGATCAAGCGAATGGCGCTATGAATATGTAGCCTGTCTCCTTGTATACAGAGCGTGGGAATTCACGCTTCGCTAGCTGGCCCTGCCGGGCATCAATAATCAACACAGACAGTGGCGGTCCGTGATATCTCCAGCATTCAGGCGCTTTCGTACCGCCGCCATGGAAATGCCATATTCTGAGTGGCTGTGGTCGCAGTGTTTGCTGTCTCAATACAATGGCAGTGGGGCGGATATTGTTGACTTGAAATAGCCCGCACTTTGGAAAACTGGAAGTTTTCTGAGTAGATAAAACTATTGTGAAGAGAATATATATATATATATATATATATATATATATATATATATATATATATATATATATATATATATATATATATATATATATATATATATATATATATATATATATATATATATATATAGGAGGGACACTGGCCAAAGGCAACAAAAAATCCAATAAAAAAAAATGCCCACTGAAATGCCAGTCCCATGAATGGGTCAAAGCAGTAGTCAAAAATTGATGGATAAGTGTCTTGAAACCTCCCTCTTGAAGGAATTCAAGTCATAGTAAGGTGGAAATACAGAAGCAGGCAGGGAGTTCCAGAGTTTACCAGAGAAAGGGATGAATGATTGAGAATACTTGTTAACTCTTGCTTTAGAGAGGTGGACAGAATAGAGATGAGAGAAAGAAGAAAGTCGTGTGCAAGGAGGCCGTGGGAGGAGGGGAGGCATGCAGTTAGCAAAGATCAGAAGAGCAGTTAGCATGAAAATAGCTGTGGAAGACAGCTAGAGATGCAACATTGCGGCGGTGAAAGAGAGGATGAAGACAGTCAGTTAGAGGAGAGGAGTTGATGAGACGAAAAGCTTTTGATTCCACCCTGTCTAGAAGAGCAGTATGTGTGGAATACCCCCAGACATGTGAAGCATACTCCATACATGGACGGATAAGGCCCTTGTACAGAGTTAGCAGCTGGGGGGGTGAGAAAAACTGGCGGAGACGTCTCAGAACACCTAACTTCATAGAAGCTGTTTTAGCTAGACATGAGATGTGAAGTTTCCAGTTCATATTATAAGTAAAGGACAGACCGAGAATGTTCAGTATAGAAGAGGGGGACAGTTGAGTGTCATTGAAGAAGAGGGGATAGTTGTCTGGAAGGTTGTGTCGAGTTAATAGATGGAATAATTGAGTTTTTGAGGCATTGAACAATACCATGTTTGCTCTGCCCCAATCAGAAATTTTAGAAAGATCAGAAGTCAAGCGTTCTGTGGCTTCCCTGCGTGAAATGTTTACCTCCTGAAGGGTTGGACGTCTATGAAAAGATGTGGAAAAGTGCAGGGTGGTATCATCAGCGTAGGAGTGGATAGGACAAGAAGTTTGGTTTAGAAGATCAATGATGAATAATAAGAAGAGAGTGGGTGACAGGACAGAACCCTGAGGAACACCACTGTTAATAGATTTAGGAGAAGAACAGTGACCGTCTATCACAGTAGCAGTAGAACGGTCAGAAAGGAAACTTGAGATGAAGTTACAGAGAGAAGAATAGAAGACGTAGGAGGGTAGTTTGGAAATCAAAGCTTTATGCCAGACTCTGTCAATAGCATTTGATATGTCCAAGGCAACAGCAAAAGTTTCGCCAAAATCTCTAAAAGAGGATGACTAAGACTCAGTAAGGAAAGCCATCAGTAAAGGAAAGATCACCAGTATAGCGGCCTTGACGGAACCCATACTGGCGATCAGATAGAAGGTTGTGAAGTGATAGATGTTTAAGAATCTTCCTGTTGAGGATAGACTCAAAAACTTTAGATGGGCAGTAAAATTAAAGCAATAGGACGGTAGTTTTGAGGGATTAGAACGGTCAC
>NC_087151.1:13257500-13260000 GCF_035594125.1 Scylla paramamosain
AGTGCTCCGGTTTTCCTCCTCGTTCTCGCCCGCATCCTCCCCTTCACTCGTTCTTGTGTATCCATCCTCCTCCCTTTTACAGTTTTGTTTCATCCTGACAAGTTTTATCATGTCTAACAGAGGAAGGGGAGGCAGCACAGGGAGGGAGGGAGAGAGAGAGAGAGAGAGAGAGAGAGAGAGAGAGAGAGAGAGAGAGAGAGAGAGAGAGAGAGAGAGAGAGAGAGAGAGAGAGAGAGAGAGAGCTTTAATTTTTGTGCATAGACTCAGTATGCAGATTTCTTCTTCTCAATTTGAGTTTCTATGTCCACTTGTTTGTATGCTTCGCTTCCCTCCTGTCCTCTCTCTCTCTCTCTCTCTCTCTCTCTCTCTCTCTCTCTCTCTCTCTCTCTCTCTCTCTCTCTCTCTCTCTCTCTCTCTCGCTCTCTGTAAAAGAAACGTCTCCCAACACAGATCAATCATAAAGTATTGGCAGGTCTCTCTCTCATCTCCCGTCCCCGCCCAGCAGCCTCCATCGCTCCCTTTCCGTTTCCTCCCCCACCTCCATCCCTCCCTTTCCTTTGCTCTTCCGACCTGTTTTTTTTTCTTTTTCTCCCAATTGACGTGCCTTCCTTTTCATCTCTCGTCTGTATCGCTTCGTCTCTTTTATCACGTGTTCCTTCATCACTCTCTCTCTTCAGCTCTTATTTACCTGTCTCTGCGTCTGTTTACACGTTTGTTTGTTTGTTACCCCCGCCAGTCTCTGGTTTTGTCTGCTTGGTCATCTGCATCTGTTTCTGTCTGCATGTCTTTTTTTTATACGTTTATTTCTGTTTGTCTGTCTACTTGCTTGTTTGTCTACTGTCTGTCTGTTGTTGTTTCTTTTTGCTTCTCTCTGCGTCTGTCTGTCTGCCTGTCTGACAGTCTGTTCTCTCATGTTACACATAGTGATTCTGTCCCACATGACTGAATGACTGACACTAATGTGCTGTAACCACGAGGTCACAGAGCGCCTTATATTGCAATCTTTGAATTCTTTTCAAGTATCAAAACGATAAAACTGGATATGAACCTCTACAACCAGCAAAGCAGCTAAAAATGACAGGTAATTAAAATAAGGCAAAATTAAACTTCTAAATATAACTTTAGCAAAAGGCCAGACTAGCTTCTTCACAAAAATAAGTACCTTCTCTCCAAGCATCAGTGAAAGACGGCAAGTTTCCCGGGAAAAGTAGTAATGCTGTTGCAGCGCCTCGAGGCTCAGGCACTCTACCAGCAAGTGCCGCACACTTTGGGGAACCAAGTATGTGCATAAAAACGCTGCAGCTTTCAAGAAATGAAGTAACCACGTGTGAGATGGATCATCCTGGCGCTCGTACCAAGGCATGATAGACCAGGACCATAAAGCCCAGGCTGCAATCTTCCTCGTCTTAGCGGCGATTCTTACATCTCCCATATCTCCGAGCAACACCGCCGGCGAGACGGACTGAAGGAAGGATGACAAAATGGAGTAGACTGAGAGGAAGCAGCTTTGGCCACCTCTTTTATACTCGCTCGCTCCTCTAGACTGAAACAACTGCAGGAACCCAACAGAAAATAATGGCCTGTGCCTGTGAAATGAAATGTTTCCTATAAATATCTTCATGACAAGAGGAGGGAGGGAATAAATGTTTTAATGGGGCAGAGGGTTGCTGTGAAATCAGTAACAGTAATAGATTTTCGCACCGCACATATAACCTGCGGAATAACAGTCATGTCTGTCATAGATATTGAGGCAAAGGAGCGGCAGACTGCCACAAGGGAAAAAAAAAAGAAAAAAAATCTGGAAATGCATATCGAAAACCGATATTTATTTCGTGAATAAAAACTAGCAATCAACTTTAATGCTGCGATGTATGTTCTTGTAGTAACACTTGGCAGCATATTCTAATAATTTAGCGCGGGGCACAAGTAGTGATCAATGAAAGTCCACTGTCGGGAATTCACATGGCGGCACAAAAGTAAGTTCTGGTGGGTTCACTGAAGGTTAAGGGAGAGGTGGTTGACTAAGCAGCGTCCTTCCTTAAAGACATGGGGACAATGGATATTTTCACCTTTTTGAAAAGGTATGGTTGACAGTGTCTCATAGAGTGGTTCTAGGGCTGCCTAGAAAATAAATATATGATAAATAAATATACGATAAATAAATATATGAATATATTACTGGAAGTCTCCTGCCATAAAGATCAAGGTTGGGTCACGAAAGGAGCCTCTCATACGTGTCAAGTGCAGGACGATCGTTTCGTGGCCAGATGCAGAAAACCCGTGAGAGTCAGTCCGTCAAGTGCCGCCTGGATAAGACACTCATCTGTATCAAAAAGCGAATACAATATAGGGAAAAAAAAAAAATCAATATAAAAAGTGCAGTGAACTTCTCTGGGAAGAGTATTTGTTGTCATTAATAGTCAGACCAAATAAGACAATGTTGAGAACACAACCCTGTGGAACACCAACTCGTAAAAAGGACCACGAGATGGCAACTCAT
>NC_087151.1:13262500-13270000 GCF_035594125.1 Scylla paramamosain
AATTACTTTTTTATGTAGGAGGGACACCGGCGAAGGGCAACAAAACTGGAAAAAAAAAAAAAACACTGAGGTGCCAGTCCTCAAGTCGAAAGCGGAAGTAAAAATCTACCGGTTAAGTGTCTTGGAACCTAAGAAGGTGGAAATACAGAAGCAGGCAGGAAGTTCCAGAGTTTACCAGAGAAAGGGATGAATGACTGAGGATACTGGTTAACACGTACATTAGAGAGAACAGAATGGGGGTGAGAGGAAGAAGAAAGTCTTGTGCAGCGAGGCCGCAGGAGGAGGGGAGGCATGCAGATAGCAAGATCAGAAGAGCGGTTAGCATGAAAATAGCGCTAGAAGATAGCAAGAGATGCAACATTGTGGCGATGAGAAAGAGGCTGAAGACAGGAGAGGAGTTGATGAGACGAAAAGCTTTTGATTTCATCCTCTCTAGAAGAACGGTATGAGTGGAACCCCCCAGACATGTGAAGCATACTCCATACATAGAAGGATAAGGCCCCGGTACAGAGTTAGTAGCTGGAAGGGTGAGAAAAACTGGCGGAGACGTCTCAGAACGGCTAACTTCATAGAAACTATTTTAGCTAGAGATGAGATGTGAAGTTTCCAGTTTAGATTATAAGTGAAGAACAGACCGAGGATGTTCAGTGGGGCAAGTTGTGCAGCAATTGGGACAGTTGAGTGTCATCGAAGAAGAGGGGCTAGTTGTCTGGAAAGTTGTGCCGAGTTGATAGATGGAAGAACTGAGTTTTTGATTCATTGAACAATACTAAGTTTGCTCTCCCCCCAATCAAAAAATTTAGAGAGATCAGAAGTCAGGCTTTCTGTGGCTTCTCTGCGTGAACTGTTCCTTCCTGAAGTGAACACTTCCTGAAGTGTTGGACGTCTTTGAAAAGACTTGGAAAAGTGCAGGGTGGTATCATCAGAGAAGGATTGGACAGGACAAGATGTTTGGTTTAGATCAATGATGAATATTAGTAAGAGGGTGGGTGATAGGAGAGAACCCTGAGGAACACCTTTGTTAATGGATTTAGAAGAAGAACAGTGACCGTCTACCACAGCAGCAATAGAACGGTCAGAAAGGAAACTTGAGAAGAAGTTACAGAGAGAAGGATAGAAGCCGTAGGAGGAGAGTTTGGAAATCAAAGCTTTGTACCAGACTGTCAAAACCTTTTGATATGTCTAAGGCAACAGCAAAAATTTCACCAAAGTTTCTAAAAGAGGATGACCAAGACTCAATAAGAAAAGCCAGGAGATCACCAGTAGAGCGCCTTTGAAGGAACCCATACTGGCGATCAGATAGAAAGTTGTGAAGTAATAAATGTTTAAGAATCTTTCTGTTGAGGATAGATTAAAAAACTTTAGATAAGCAGGAAATTAAAGCAATATGACGGTAGTTTGAGGGATTACAGCTGTCACCCTTTTTAGGAATAGGCTGAATGTAAGCAAATTTCATGTAAGAAAGAAAGGTAGATATTGACAGACAGAGTACCTAATGGACCTGATGGGGTCCCTCCTGTTGTTCTCCAAAACTGCGTCTCCGTGCTTGCACCAAGCCAAGTCAAACTCTGAAAGAGTTTGACTTGGAAAGCCAAAGCTGGTGGTGAACAATGAAGTTTCCAAAAATGGAGATCTCTGCAAAACGGAAGAGAATCAGAATATGCTCCACTTTGGAAGTTAAGTAGTCAAATAATTTCTTATGGTCAGAGGAGTTAAGTAAGAGGTATACAGCACTGATAAATTTAGTTTGAGAGTGACTCTGTAGTCGTAGCCAGATGATAGGAAACCTGGGAGATTCAAGAGCGTGGGCACGAGAGCAGGTCAAGTGGTATCGCACATCCAGCTTTGGATTGAAAATGAGGATAGAGAAAGTAGAAGGGAACAGAAAAGGGACTACTGTCAGTTGCCTCACACACCTACGTTTCATTGAGGAAAAGAAGATGAGGTTTAGTAGAGGAGAGGAGATGTTTTACAGATTGAAAATTAGATCTAAGACTGCGAATGTTGCAGAAGTTAATGAAGAAAAAGTTGGGGGGATGTCAAGGCACTTAGGGTCGATACCAGAAGAGCAGTCCGACCAGAGGACATCTGTAGTCCCCTCCCCAGATGGGGACTCCGAGGCTGGTGTAGGAGTCGCTATGATAATTTTGAATTTTGAGTGAAGGATGTGTGTGTGTGTGTAATTAAGTGCTTGTAGTTTTGTGTGAAGGAAGAGAGTTATCTTTAGAGGGCAGGCTGTGACTGCCCCCTTGTGTTGTGAGGCACAAAGGGAAACGTTCAATGAGGTCACAGCTGGGTTTAATGATAAGTTCACAGCACCCCCTGATCCAGTGCTTTAGACCTCACTGGGAGTATCCGGATATGTATATGGATACTCCCAGTATCCGGATATGTATCCGGTATCTCTGAGACAAAAGGAAGTTAGTGAAAATTGCAGAAAACTGACAGTCCCTTTACAAAATATCGTTTTCGACACCATTCTACTTTTTGCAAGTTAGCCATTGACTTCTTCAAATAGAAGAGATGAAACCTATAACATATAAAATTGATAGAATTGTGCCATGATATGGTCCTAATTTCATTACGATCGGTCGCGTAGTTACGAAGATATTAGAGTATGAATAGCGTTGAAGGCGGGCCAGACATATAGCGCCTAGCATAATATTAAAAAAAAAAAAAAATTCCAGCTCAAAATTTTGCGAAAGCCGAATGATTCTCCTACACACCATTGGAAAGGAAATTTCATTCTGCGTTCACTGGTATGTGTCAATGGTGCTCGTCAAGATATGAAGTGTGGCAGCAGATCCAGAGTGTCTCCTCGCTCTACTCTCTCGGCTCTCTCTTCTCCTCTCTCTCTCCTCTCTCCTCTCTCTCTCTCTCTCTCTCTCCTCTCTCTCTCTCTCTCTCTCTCTCTCTCTCTCTCTCTCTCTCTCTTTCTTTCTTTCTTTCTTTCTTTCTCTCTCTCTCTCTCTCTCTCTCTCTCTCTCTCTCTCTCTCTCTCTCTCTCTCTCTCTCTCTCTCTCTCTCTCTCTCTCTCTCTTTCTCTCTCTCTCTCTCTCTCTCTCTCTCTCTCTCTCTCTCTCTCTCTCTCTCTCTCTCTCTCTCTCTCTCTCTATTTGAAGTGTTCATACTTCTTTTTTCCATATCTTTGTCATTTGCAGCGGTGTCTTGAGCAACACTAAACAGTTTCACGCTATAAAGCAAAGTCTCCGGAACACGATGGAGTGATGAGATTGTAGATGAAGTGTGACGCAAGCGAATCAAGGAAGTGTTTTTAAGAAGGTAGATGTAGACGTAGATGTAGATTTGAACATCCTGCGTCCTCCCTCACCGCCGCTGCGTTACTCTTGATCTCCGAGGTGTTTGCCTGATTACCTTCCAGTCATCGTGAAGTGTCTCCGTCACTCGGTGTATCACTTTCTTCATTTTCCGATCGAATTGATTTTCATCTCAAAAACAATTATGAAGGCTTGTCTGGAAATTCTTCGCGTGGCTGTCCTCAACAAAGAGGACGCCCGCACCCCCACCAAGCTGACGGTGTCCTACAAGGGCTGGTGGCACACGCCTATGCTGCACGTGCCTCTGGCCATGGAGCCGCTGCGTGACGGCGTGCACGCCACTCGCAAGGGTGGCAAGATAACACTCGTTCAGAGGTTTGCCAGCGGAAAGGCGCCCACCTTCCGCGTGAAGGGCCGCAGCAGCAAGCTGGAGATCCGGCTGTACGCGCGGCGCACCCTCCGGACGCGGGCCCAGGTGGAGGTGGGCCCACCTAGTGTGCGGCACTGCCGAGAAGCTGCTCAAAGTGCCCTTCGAGGTGAAGGTTGGCGGGAAGGTGGAGAAAGCCTTCCTGGTGGTGGCGCAGACCTCGCCCGTGCCCACCCCTCCACCCCCGCCCATTTACCCGGTGGGACACAAGCGGCTATCGAGCCCACCAGTCCCGGAGTGCACCTTCCCTCTGGGAGAGTACGAGCCCTCTCAGGCCAGGCTGAAGGCTCCTGGTGGAGGAAATGTACGGGCCGATGCCAGACTCCGGGGAGTGGCTGGTGCCCGCCAGCCCACCCGGGGCCCTGTGCTCGGCGCCAGAGGCAGCGCCCCCGCCCCTGCCAGACCCCAGGGAGTGGCTGGTGCCCGCCAGCCCCGCTGGGTCTCTGTGCTCGGAGGCGGAGGCCATGCCCCCGCCAGGCGAGATTGAGAGCAAGACTGACGATGTCTCACAAAAATGCGAAGCGAACAGCGTGGGAACGTTGACTGACGGCGTCGTGCAGGGCAGCCAGACCGGCGAGATGAGCCCGCAGACCAGTCCACGGGTAGTAGGCGACCGCTATGTGCGACTGTGGAATACGGCGTTCGGGGAGCGTGCAGAGTCTAGGCCACGAGAAGAACATCGAAGGGAACGTCGCCGGCCGACGCCAAGAAGAGTTGGTAGTTTCGAGCGGCTGTGTACCACCGTGTTTGGGGAGGCGACGGACTGTGAGGAGGAGGATCAGGTCAGCCTGGCCCAGGCTGGTTCACGCCAAACGGGACCGCAGACCCGTGTGTTTTGGGAGAGGCCTGCACGCCAGCAGCGAGAGGCAAGCGAAGACCCCTCAGTAGGCGCCGCAGACCAGCATATAGAAGTCAGTGCCCGCTGTGTGCGGCTGTGGAATGAAGTGTTTTGGTGAAGTACAGAACGTTAGTGGCGTGCCGGGTATTACTGTAACACTGTCTCGGAGGAATGCCAGTGTGACACCGCCACGGGGAATTGCTAAGGGAACACCGCCACAGGTCGCCTCACTAGTTGCCGTAGATCAACCAGTAGAAGTCAGTGCCCGCTGTGTGCGGCTGTGGAATGAAGTGTTTGGTGAAGTGCAGTGATGTGTTTGGTGAAGTACAGAATGTTAGCGACACTCGGAGTATTTCTGTAAGGGTGCGTGCACAGAGAACGCTGGTTTTCTCGCGCGATCAACCAGCGCCGACCCGCGCCAAGAATGTCACCATATAAACAAGTGTAACGCTTCCTTACTATTCTTCATCCTTACGTGTCATCACTCGAGTGTGGCAGCAGATCCACCATGTGTCTTCTCGTTGTTCTCTCTCTCTCTCTCTCTCTCTCTCTCTCTCTCTCTCTCTCTCTCTCTCTCTCTCTCTCTCTCTCTCTCTCTCTCTCTCTCTCTCTCTCTCTCTCTCTCTCCCTGTCTGTCTGTCTCTATCATTCCTGTAACCTGACGTCCCCTCCCTGTGCTTGCCTATCTACCCTGCCCTAATGATGTATTGCGTTATAAACACACGATTGTGCCCCCATACACTCTCAATTAGTAGTGAGTATGGCAGAATGAGTTTTCCGAGGCGCGGCACAAGACACCTGGCAGAATGAAGGTAGGTTTGTGAAGTCGAACTGGGATGCTTACGAGTGTTGTGATGTTCTGCTTTAAAATCTTATGACGGGGGTGTTATATATACAAGTATACACACACACACCACACACACACACACACACACACACACACACACACACACACACACACACATAATAGTTTAAAAAATGTAGCTCCTCATTCTGCTTATCCCATTATAAGCTGTTCCTCTTTTCTCTTCGGCATCCCCTCATTGCCTCTCCACTCTCTTGTAATGGATATGACTTTGTCTTTACCGTACATAATTTCCTTATTTTCCCTTTTTGACTGAATGTTTGGAAATAAAAGAAACCGTGTGTTTAAACGCAGGAAGAGAGAACTGAGACAAATAAGGATGTATTCTTGAAGCAAGATGTGGGTTTGCAAGTGCAGTAGACAGCTCTCATGCGGTAGGTGAAAAGGAGTGTGTAGAACATTCTGAGATGTAATGATAATGATGATAATAGTAGTAGTAGTAGTAGTAGTAGTAGTAGTAGTAGTAGTAGTAGTAGTAGTAGTATAGCAGTAGTAGTAGTAGTAGTACTAGTAGTAGTAGTAGTAGTAGAAGAAGAAGAATTGTAATAATAATAATAATGATAATTAAAATAATAATAATAATAATAATAATAATAATAATAATAATAATAATAATAATAAGAAGAAGAATAATAAGAAGAAGAAGAAGAAGAAGAAGAATGATATTTTTCCCTTATATATCATTTTATGCATGATCTGGTTATAACATCGTATTCAAGTCACGATAAAGTTTCTCATTTCAGTATTGATCAAATGATTGCTGATAGATTTTTTAAGAATCTTGTAAAAACTGGTGTAAACACTTCGAGAGTTCCTCTCACACTGACGGGTACACTCCTCTTCTCTTCGCCAGTATTCGTTATTCTGTCATTTCCTTCTTTCAGGATCTGCTGAGTTGGATTTTGGATTGAGCTGGACAGAACTTCTCGAGAAAAAAAAAACAAACAAACTTATTTTCCTATGAACTCTACAAGCAACCTTATCCGTATCTTCCTTTAACAAGCTGAACACGTGTACTGACTGAATAGGTTCCGAGACCAGCATAATCACACACACACACACACACACACACACACACACACACACACACACACACACTCGCGCGCGCACATACACACAAAAAAAAAATATATATATATACATAAATAAATAAAAGTAAAATAAAATAGAAAAAATAAATAAATAGATAAATAAATAAATAAAAATAAACAAATAAAAAAATGAGGCGTGTCCATCAGCAACTGAGTTTAGCTACTTCTCTCATTTTCTGACCTTTATTTTAAGCCGGTGAATTATAAGCGACTAACTCCAGCTCAACTATTGGTTCAGGCCAATGTCTGGATAATGAAGATGAAGGCCGCCATCGCTGCCTGCCTGGAGTCGCCGCTGGAAGCAACACTACACAAAGTTGTTGCTAATTTTGTCCGCTTCCTATTTTTAAACAAACATTGATCACCTCTAGGGTGGCATGGAAAGCTTAACGTTCCTCCACGGCAAGACTGCGACTCTTTGTTGATATAATTACCCTTATCTCTTACAATTGCTGGTGCTCTACTCCCTCTACTTAATTCTGGTCTTCTTCTGCCTCCATCTCTTACATATTTCATGAAATGAAAGTAAAACGTCTTTTATCATTTTTTTATTGTCTTCTTTGAACAAATATGACACTTATTACAACTGATGTACAATATGTGAAAAAGTCTTGCGTGTATGTGGTCTATTATAAACAGACACATGCATACATACATATATACATACTCGTACATACACACGTACATACATACACGTACACACATCGGTTTAGATCTATATCGAATAATCGACAGTCTGGATAAGCTCTTCTTCCTCACGGTAGGAAGTGCTCATGCAAGGTTAAGACAACGCAGCATTTTTCATCAGTCGGATATGTTCGCGGACATGATACGCTGTGCTCCACCAATAAAAGGCTTAGCCTCGGCTTAACCACTCATTGGTCACCATGTATACTTCATGTTCTCGCGTGTGGAGGCGTCGCTGCACCTCACACTCTGTAAATAATATCACATGTAGACCAGTGAGCACTTCTCTCATATTGGTGTTAAGTACTGGCTCG